>NC_054472.1:5578020-5600520 GCF_017639515.1 Carcharodon carcharias | reverse complement strand
TGTCTGTGTGTGTGTGTGACCCTTTGTCTGTGTGTGTGACTCTCTGCCTGTCTGATTGTGTGTGTGTGTGACCCTCTCTGTGTGTGTGTGTGTGACCCTCTGTGTGTGTGTGTGTGTGTGTGTGACCCTCTCTGTGTGTGTGTGTGTGTGTGACCCTCTGTGTGTGTGTGTGTGTGTGTGACCCTCTGTGTGTGTGTGTGTGTGTGTGTGTGTGTGTGTGTGTGTGACCCTCTGTCTGTCTGATTGTGTGCGTGTGAGCCACTGTCTGCCTGTGTGTGTGTGATCCTCTGTCTGTCTGTGTGTCTGTGTGACCCTCTGTCTGCCTGTGTGTGTGTGTGTGTGTGACACTCTGTCTGCCTGTGTGCATGTGACCCTCTGTCTGCCTGTGTGTGCATGTGACCCTCTGTCTGCCTGTGTGTGCATGTGACCCTCTGTCTGCCTGTGTGTGTATTTGACCCTCTGTCTACCTATGTGTGTGTGTGACCCTCTGTCTACCTGTGTGTATGTGACCCTCTGTCTACCTGTGTGTGTGTGTGTGTGTGTGTGTGTGTGTGTGTGTGTGTGTGTGTGTGTGTGTGAACCTCTGCCTGCCTGTGTGTGTGCACAACCCACTGTCTGCCTTAATGTGTGTGACCTATTTCCTGTCTGTGTGGCCCTCTGCCTGTCTGATTGTGTGTGTGTGACTCTCTGTCTGTCTGATTGTGTGTGTGTGTGACCCTCTGTCTGTTTGATTGTGTGTGTGTGTGTGTGTGTGTGTGTGTGTGACCCTTTGTCTGTCATTGTCTGATTGTGTGTGTGTGTGACCCTCCGTCTGGCTGATTGTGTGTGCGTGTGACCCTCCGTCTGTCTGATTGTGTGTGTGTGACCCTCTGTCTGTTTGATTGTGTGTGTGTGTGTGACCCTCTGTCTGTTTGATTGTGTGTGAGTGTGTGACCCTCTGTCTGTTTGATTGTGTGTGTTTGTGTGACCCTCTCTCTGTCTGATTGTGTGTGTGTGATCCTTTGTCTGTGTATGTGTGACCCTTTGAGTGTGTGTGTGTGTGACACTTTGTGTGTGTGTGTGTGACACTTTGTGTGTTTGTGTGTGTGTGACCCTTTGTCTGTCTGTGTGTGTGACCCTTTGTCTGTCTGTGTGTGTGACTCATTGTCTGTCTGAGTGTGTGTGACCCATTGTCTGTGTTTGTGTGTGTGTGACCTTTGTCTGTGTGTGTGTGTGACCCTTTGTCTGTGTGTGTGACTCTCTGCCTGTCTGATTGTGTGTGTGTGTGACCCTCTCTGTGTGTGTGTGTGTGACCCTCTGTGTGTGTGTGTGTGTGACCCTCTCTGTGTGTGTGTGTGTGTGTGTGTGTGTGACCCTCTGTGTGTGTGTGTGTGTGTGTGACCCTCTGTGTGTGTGTGTGTGTGTGTGTGTGTGTGTGTGACCCTCTCTCTGTGTGTGTGGGTGACCCTCTCTCTTTGTATGTGGGTGACCCTCTCTCTTTGTGTGTGGGTGACCCTCCCTCTTTGTGTGTGTGTGTGACCCTCCCTCTTTGTGTGTGTGTGTGACCCTCCCTCTTTGTGTGTGTGTGTGTGTGACCCTCACTCTTTGTGTGTGTGTGTGAGACCCTCTGTCTCTCTGATTGTGTGTGTGTGTGTTGACCCTCTGTCTCTCTGATTGTGTGTGTGTGAACCTCTGTCTGTCTGATTGTGTGTGTGTTTCTATGACCCGCTGTCTGATCGTGTGTGTGTGTGTGAACATCTGTCTGTCTGATTGTGTGTGTGTGTGACCCCCTTTCTGTCTGATTGTGTGTGTGTGTGACCCTCTGTCTGTCTGACTGTGTGTGTGTGACCCTCTGTCTGTCTGACTGTGTGTGTGTGACCCTCTGTCTGTCTGACTGTGTGTGACCCTCTGCCTGTGTGTGTGTGACCCTCTGCCTGTGTGTATGTGACCCTCTGTCTGTGTGTGTGTGACCCTCTGTCTGTCTGATGGTGTGTGTGTGACCCTCTGTCTGTCTGATTGTGTGTGTGTGTGACCCTCTGTCTGTCTGATTGTGTGTGTGTGTGAACCTCTGTCTGTCTGATTGTGTGTGTGTGAACCTCTGTCTGTCCGATTGTGTGTGTGTGTGACCCTCTTGTCTGTCTGATTGTGTGTGTGTGTGACCCTTTGTCTGTGTGTGTGTGACCCTTTGTGTGTGTGTGTGACCCTTTGTCTGTGTGTGTGTGAGTGTGTATGTGTGACACTTTGTCTGTGTGTGAGTGACCCTTTGTCTGTGTTTGTGTGCGTGTGTGACCCATTGTCTGTGTTTGTGTATGTGTGTGACCCTTTGTCTGTCTGTGTGTGTGTGACCCTTTGTCTCTGTGGGTGTGTGTGTGACCCTTTGTGTGTCTCTGTGTGTGTGTGACCCTTTGTCTCTGTGTGTGTGACCCTTTGTCTGTCTGTGTGTGTGTGTGTGTGACCCTTTTTGTGTGTGTGACCCTCTGCCTGTCTGATTGTGTGTGTGACCCTCTGTGTGTGTGTGTGTGTGTGACCCTCTGTCTCTCTCATTGTGTGTGTTAACCCTCTGTCTCTCTGATTGTGTGTGTGACCCTCTGTCTGTCTGATTGTGTGTGTTTTTGTGGCCCTCTGTCAGTCTGATTGTGTGTGTTTGTGTGACCCTCTGTCCGATTGTGTGTGTGTGTGACCCTCTTGTCTGACTGTGTGTGTGTGACCTTTTGTCTGTGTGTGTGTGACCCTTTGTGTGTGTGTGACTCTTTGTCTGTGTGTGTGTGTGTGAGTGTGTATGTGTGACACTTTGTCTGTGTGTGAGTGACCCTTTGTCTGTGTTTGTGTGTGTGTGTGACCCATTGTCTGTGTTTGTGTATGTGTGTGACCCATTGTCTGTGTGTGTGTGTGTGTG
Source organism: Carcharodon carcharias (assembly GCF_017639515.1). Taxonomy (NCBI): domain Eukaryota; kingdom Metazoa; phylum Chordata; class Chondrichthyes; order Lamniformes; family Lamnidae; genus Carcharodon; species Carcharodon carcharias. Next base: position 5,597,645 of record NC_054472.1, on the reverse strand, counting down.
TGACCCTTTGTCTGTGTGTGTGTGTGTGTGTGTGTGTGACCCTTTGTGTGTCTCTGTGTGTGTGTGACCCTTTCTCTCTGTGTGTGTGTGACCCTTTGTCTCTGTGTGTGACCCTTTGTCTGTGTGTGTGTGTGTTTGTGACCCTTTGTGTGTGTGTGACCCTCTGCCTGTCTGATTGTCTGTGTGACCCTCTCTCTTTGTGTGTATGTGTGTTAACCCTCTGTCTCTCTGATTGTGTGTGTGACCCTCTGTCTGTCTGATTGTGTGTGTTTTTGTGACACTCTGTCAGTCTGATTGTGTGTGTTTGTGTGACCCTCTGTCTGATTGTGTGTGTGTTTGTGTGACCCTCTGTCTGTCCGATTGTGTGTGTGTGACTCTCTTACTGTCTGTGTGTGTGTGTGACCCTGTGTCTGTCTGATTGTCTGTGTGTGAGACCCTCTGTCTGCCTGTATGTGTGTGAGACCCTCTGTCTCTCTGATTGTGTGTGTTTGTGTGTGTGTGTGTGTGTGTGTGAGACCCTCTGTCTGTCTGATTATGTGTGTTTGTGTGACCCTCTGTCTGTCTGATTGAATGTGAGTGTCACCCTCTTACTGTCTGATTGTGTGTGTGTGACCCTCTGTCAGACTGATTGTGTGTGTGCAAGACCCACTGTCTGCCTGTGTGCGAGACCCACTGTCTGCCTGTGTGCATGACCCTCTGTCTGCCTGTGTGTGTGTGCCCCTCTGTCTGTCTGATTGTGTGTGTGACTCTTTGTCTGTGTGTGTGTGTGTGACCGATTGTCTGTGTCTGTGTGTGTGTGTGTGTGACCCTTTGTCTGTGTGTGTGTGTGTGTATTTGTGAACCTTTGTGTGTGTGTGTGTGTGTGTGTGTATTTGTGAACCTTTGTGTGTGTGTGTGTGTGTGTGTGACCCTCTGTCTGCCTGTGTGTGTGTGTTACCCTCTGTCTGCCTGTGTGTGTGTGTGTGTGTGTGTGTGTGTGTGTGTGTGTGTGTGTGTGTGTGTGACACTCTGTCTGCCTGTGTGTGTGTGACCCTCTGTCTGGATGATTGTGTGTATGTGACCCTCTGTCTGATTGTGTGTGTGTGTGACCCTCTGTCTGATTGTGTGTGTGTGTCCCTCTGTCTGCCTGTGTGTGTGTGTCACCCTCTGCCTGTGTGTGTGTGACCCTCTGTCTCTCTGATTGTATGTGTGTGTTGACCCTATGCCTCTCTGATTGTGTGTGTGTGACCCTCTGTCAGTCTGATTGTGTGTGTGTGACCCTCTCTCTTTGTGTATGTGTGTGACCCTCTCTGTTTGTCTGTATTTGTGTGACTCTCTGTCTCCCTGATTGTGTGTGTGTGTTAACCCTCTGTCTCTCTGATTGTGTGTGTGACCCTCTGTCTGTCTCATTTTGTGTGTTTGTGTGACCCTCTGTCTGATCATGTGTGTGTGTGTGTGTGTGTGTGTGTGTGTGTGTGTGTGTGTGTGAACCCCTGTCTGTCCGATTGTGTGTGTGGGTGACCTTTCTGTCTGATTGTATGTGTGTGTGTGTGACCCTCTGCCTGTGTTTGTGTGACCCTCTATCTGCCTGTGTGTGTGACCCTCTGTCTGTCTTTTTGTGTGTATGTGTATGTGTGTGACCCTATGTCTGTCTGATCGTGTGTGTGTGTGTGTGAACCTCTGTCCGATTGTGTGTGGATGACCCTCTTTCTGTCTGATTGTGTGTGTGTGTGACCCTCTGTCTGTCTGATTGTGTGTGTGTGTTGACCCTCTGTCTCTCTGATTGTGTGTGTGTGACCCTCTGTCTGTGTTTGTGTGACCCTCTGTCTCTCTGATTGTGTGTGTGTGTTGACCCTCTCTGACTGTGTGTGTGTGAGACCCTCTGGCTGTCTGATTGTGTGTGTGAGACCCTCTGTCTGTCCGATTGTGTGCGTGTGTGACCCTCTGTCTGATTGTGTGTGTGTGTGACCCTCTGTCTGTCTGATTGTGTATGTGTGACCCTCTGTCTGTCTGATTGTGTGTGTGACTCTTTGTCTGTCCGTGTGTGTGTGACTCTTTGTCTGTCCGTGTGTGTGTGACTCTTTGTCTGTCCGTGTGTGTGTGACTCTTTGTCTGTCCGTGTGTGTGTGACACTTTGTCTGTCTGTGTGTGTGTGACACTTTGTGTGTGTGTGACCCTTTGTCTATGTGTGTGTGTATGTGACCGATTGTCTGTGTTTGTGTTTGTGTGTGTGTGTGACCCTTTGTGTGTGTGTGTGTGTGTGTGTGACGCTTTGTGTGTGTGTGTGTGTGTGTGTGACCCTTTCTCTGTGTGTGTGTGTGTGTGTGTGTGTGACACTTTGTCTGTGTGTGTGACCCTTTGTCTCTGTGTGTGTGTGACTCTTTGTCTGTGTGTGTGTTTGTGACCCTTTGTGTGTGTGTGTGTGTGTGAACCTCTGCCTGTCTGATTGTGTGTGTGTGAACCTCTGCCTGTCTGATTGTGTGTGTGTGACCCTCTGCCTGTCTGATTGTGTGTGTGTGACCCTCTGTCTGTCTGATTGTGTGTGTGTGTGCCCCTCTGTCTCCCTGTGTATGTGTGAATCTCTGTCTGTCTGATTGTGTGTGTGTGTGACTCCCTCTCTGCCTGTGTGTGTGTGACCCTTTGTCTGTCTGCCTGTGTGTGTGTGTGACCCTCTGCCTGTGTGTGTGTGACCCTCTGTCTCTCTGATTGTGTGTGTGTGTGTTGATCCTATGCCTCTCTTTGTGTGTGTGTGGTGATCCTCTCTCTCTGATTGTGTGTGTGTGACCCTCTGGCTGTCCGATTGTGTGTGTGTGTGACCCTCTAGCTGTCCGATTGTGTGTGTGTGTGACCCTCTGGCTGTCCGATTGTGTGTGTGTGTGACCCTCTGTCGGTCCGATTGTGTGCGTGTGTGACCCTCCTTCTGTCTGATTGTGTGTGTGTGACCCTCTGTCTGTCTGATTGTGTGTGTGACTCTTTGTCTGATTGTGTGTGTGACTCTTTGTCTGTGTGTATGTGTGTGTGACTCTTTGTCTGTGTGTGTGTGTGTGTGTGACCCTTTGTCTGTGTGTGTGACCCTTTGTCTGTGTGTGTGACCCTTTGTCTGTGTGTGTGTGACCCTTTGTCTCTGTATGTGTGTGACCCTTTGTCTGTGTGTGTGTGTTTGTGTCACTCAGTGTGTGTGTGTGTTCCTATGTGTGTGTGTATCCCTGTCTGTGTGTGTGTGTGTGATGCTGTCTGTCTGTGTGTCCCTCTATCTATGTGACCCTCTGCGTGTGTGTGACCCTCTGTCTGTTTGATTGTGTGTGTGTGTGACCCTCTGTCTGTCTGATTGTGTGTGTGTGTGTGTGTGTGACCCTCTGTCTGATTGTGTGTGTGTGAGACCCTCTGTCTGATTGTGTGTGTGTGACCCTCTGTCTGCCTGTGTGTGTGTGTGTGTGACCCTCGTCTGTCTGCCTGTGTGTGTGTGACCCACTGTCTGCCTGTGTGTGTGTGACCCACTGTCTGCCTGTGTGTATGTGTGATCCTCTGTCTGTCTGTGTGACCCTCTGTCTGCCTGTTTGTGTGTGTGTGTGTGTGTGTGTGTGTGTGTGTGTGTGTGACACTCTGTCTGCCTGTGTGCATGTGACCCTCTGTCTGCCTGTGTGTGCATGTGACCCTGTGTCTGCCTGTGTGTGTATTTGACCCTCTGCCTACCTGTGTGTGTGTGTGACCCTCTGTCTACCTGTGTGTATGTGACCCTCTGTCTACCTGTGTGTATGTGACCCTCTGTCTACCTGTGTATGTGAACCTCTGTCTGCCTGTGTGTGTGCACGACCCACTGTCTGTCTGTATGTGTGTGACCTATTTCCTGTCTGTGTGACCCTCTGCCTGTCTTTGTGTGTGTGACCCTCTGTCTGTCTGATTGTGTGTGTGTGTGACCCTCTACCTGTCTGATTGTGTGTGTGTGTGTGACCTTTTGTCTGTCATTGTCTGATTGTGTGTGTGTGTGACCCTCTGTCTGTCTGATAGTGTGTGTGTGTGATCCTCTGTCTGATTGTGTGTGTGTGACCCTCTGTCTGTTTGAGTGTGAGTGTGTGACCCTCTGTCTGTTTGATTGTGTGTGTTTTTGTGACCCTCTCTCTGTCTGATTGTGTGTGTGATCCTTTGTCTGTGTATGTGTGACCCTTTGTCTGAGTGTGTGTGTTTGACACTTTGTCTGTGTGTGTGTGTGTGTGTGTGTGACCCTTTGTCTGTGTGTGTGACCCATTGTCTGTATTTGTGTGTGTGTGTGACTCTTTGTCTGTGTGTGTGTGTGTGGCCCTCTCTCTTTGTGTGTGGGTGACCCTCTCTCTTTGTGTGTGGGTGACCCTCTCTCTTTGTGTGTGGGTGACCCTCTCTCTTTGTGTGTGGGTGAGCCACCCTCTTTGTGTGTATGCGTGTGACCCTCTGTCTCTCTGATTGTGTGTGTGTGTTGACCCTCTGTCTCTCTGATTGTGTGTGTGTGAACCTCTGTCTGTCTGATTGTGTGTGTGTTTGTGTGACCCGCTGTCTGTCTGATCATGTGTGTGTGTGTGAACCTCTGTCTGTCCGGTTTTGTGTGTGTGTGTGTGAACCCCTTTCTGTCTGACTGTATGTGTGTGACCCTCTGTCTGATTGTGTGTGTGAGACCCTCTGTCTGCCTGTGTGTGTGTGTGTGCACCTCTGTCTGTCTGATTGTGTGTGTGTGTGTGTGTGTGTGACCCTCTGCCTGTCTGATTGTGTGTGCGTGTGACCCTCTTGTCAGTCTGATTGTGTGTGTGTGTGTGACCCTTTGTCTGTGTGTGTGTGACACTTTGTCTGTGTGTGTGTGACCCTTTGTCTGTGTTTGTGTCTGTGTGTGACCCATTGTCTGTGTTTGTGTATGTGTGTGACCCATTGTCTGTGTGTGTGTGTGTGTGTGTGTGTGTGTGTGACCCTTTGTCTGTGTGTGTGTGTGTGTGTGTGTTTGTGACCCTTTGTCTGTGTATGTGTGTTTGTGACCCTCTGTCTGATTGTGTGTCTGTGACCCTCTGTCTGCCTGTGTGTGTGTGACCCTGTCTGATTGTGTGTGTGTGACCCTCTGTCTGCCTATGTGTGTGTGACCCTCTGTCTCTCTGATTGTGTGTGTGTGTGTGTGTGTGTGTGTGTTTGTGTGTGTGTGTGAGACCCTCTGTCTGATTGTGTGTGTGTGAGACCCTCTGTCTGATTGTGTGTGTGTGTGACCCTCTGTCTGATTGTGTGTGTGTGTTTGACCCTCTGTCCAATTGTGTGTGTGTGTGACCCTCTTACTGTCTGATTGTGTGTGTGTGTCCCTCTGTCTGTCTGACTGTGTGTGTGTGTTTGACCCTCTGTCCAATTGTGTGTGTGTGTGACCCTCTTACTGTCTGATTGTGTGTGTGTGACCCTCTGTCTGTCTGATTGTGTGTGTGCAAGACCCACTGTCTGCCTGTGTGTGTGTGTGTGTGTGTGTGACCCTCTGTCTGCCTGTGTGTGTGTGCACCTCTGTCTGTCTGATTGTGTGTGTGTGTGTCCCTCTGCCTGTCTGTGTGTGGGTGTGACCCTCTTGTCTGTCTGATTGTGTGTGTGTGACCCTTTGTCTGTGTGTGTGTGACACTTTGTCTGTCTGTGTGTGTGTGACCCTTTGTTTGTGTGTGTGTGTGACCCATTGTCTGTGTTTGTGTATGTGTGTGACCCATTGTCTGTGTGTGTGTGTGTGTGTGACCCTTTGTCTGTGTGTGTGTGACCTTTGTCTGTGTGTGTATGTGTGTGTGACCCTTTGTGTATGTGTGTTTGTGACCCTTTGTGTGTGTGTGTGTGTGTGTGTGTGTGACCCTCTGCCTGCCTGTGTGTGTGTGTGTGACCCATTGTCTATGTGTGTGTGTGTGTGACCCCCTGTCTGTCTGATTGTGTGTGTGTGTGTGACACCCCCTGTCTGTCTGATTGTGTGTGCGTGTGACCCCCTGTCTGTCTGTGTGTGTGTGTGTGACCCCCCCTGTCTGTCTAATTGTGTGTGCATGTGACCCCATCTGTCTGATTGTTTGTGTGCGTGTGACCCCCTGTCTGTCTGATTGTGTGTGTGTCTGACCACCTGCCTATCTGATTGTGTGTGTGTGTGTGTGCGAGACCTCCTGTCTGTCTGATTGTGTGTGTGTGTGTGTGTGTGACCTCCTGTCTGTCTGGGTGTGTGTGTGTGTGTGTGTGTGTGTGTGACCCCCCTGTCTGTCTGATTGTATGTGCGTGTGACCCCGTCTGTCTGATTGTGTGTGTACGCGTGACACCCTGTCTATCTGATTGTGTGCGTCTGACCAACTGCCTATCTGATTGTGTGTGTGTGTGTGTGAGAGACCTCCTGTCTGTCTGATTGTGTGTGTGGGTGTGTGACCTCCTGTCTGTCTGATTGTGTGTGTGTGTGTGTGTGTGTGTGTGTGTGTGTGTGACCCTCTGTCTGTCTGATTGTGTTTGTGACCCTCTGTGTGTGTGTGTGTGTGTGTGTGTGTGTGAGAGAGTGTGTGTGTGTGACCCTCTGTCTGCCTCTGTGTGTGTGTGTGTGACCCTCTGTCTGCCTGTGTGTGTGTGACCCTCTGTCTGCCTGTGTGTGTGTGTGTGTGTGTGTGTGTGTGTGTGTGTGTGTGTGATCCTCTGTCTGTCTGATTGTGTGTGTGTGACCCTCTGTCTGCCTGTGTGTGTGACTCTCTGCCTGTGTGTGTGTGACCCTCTGTCTCTCTGATTGTGTGTGTGTGTTGACCCTATGTCAGTCTGATTGTGTGTGCGTGTGTGACCCTCTCTCTTTGTGTATGTATGTGACCCTCTCTCTTTGTGTGTATTTGTGTGACCCCTGTCTCTCTGATTGTTTGTGTGTGACCTTCTGTCTATCTGATTGTGTTTGTTTGTGTGACCCTCTGTCTGTCTGATCATGTGTGTGTGTGTGAATCTCTGTCTGTCCGATTGTGTGTGTGTGTATGTGTGTGACCCTATTTCTGTCTGATGGTGTGTGTTTGTGTGACCTTCTGTCTGTCTGATCATGTGAGTGTGTGTGAACCTCTGTCTGTCTGATTGTGTGTGTGGGTGACCCTCTTTCTGTCTGATTGTGTGTATGTGACCCTCTGTCTGTCTGATTGTGTGTGTTGACCCTCTGCTTCTCTGATTGTGTGTGTGTGACCCTCTGTGTGTGTGTGACCCTCTGTCTCTCTGATTGTGTGTGTGTTTGTGTGAGACCCTGTCTGTCTGATTGTGTGTGTTTGTGTGACCCTCTTTCTGTCTGATTGTGTGTGTGTGACCCTCTGTCTGTCTGATTGTGTGTGACCCTCTGTTTGTCCGATTGTGTGTGTGGGTGACCCTCTTTCTGTCTGATTGTGTGTGTGTGACCCTCTGTCTGTCTGATTGTGTGTGTTGACCCTCTGCTTCTCTGTCTGTGTGTGTGTGTGTGACCCTCTGTGTGTGTGTGTGTGTGACCCTCTGTCTCTCTGATTGTGTGTGTGTGTTGACCCTCTGTCTCTCTGATTGTTTGTGTGTGTGTGTGTGTGAGACCCCGTCTGTCTGATTGTGTGTGTTTGTGTGACCCTTTTTCTGTCTGATTGTGTGTGTGTGACCCTCTGTCTGCCTGTGTGTGTGACCCTCTGCCTGTGTGTGTGTGACCCTCTGTCTCTCTGATTGTGTGTGTGTGTTGACCCTATGCCTCTCTGATTGTGTGTGTGTGACCCTCTGTCAGTCTGATTGTGTGTGCGTGTGTGACCCTCTCTCTTTGTGTATGTGTGTGACCCTTTCTCTTTGTGTGTATTTGTGTGACGCTCTGTCTCTCTGATTGTGTGTGTGTGGTAACCCTCTGTCAGTCTGATTGTGTCTGTGTGTGAGACCCACTCTCTTTGTGTATGTGTGTGACCCTCTCTCTTTGTGTGTATTTGTGTGACCCCTGTCTCTCTGTTTGTGTGTGACCTTCTGTCTGTCTGATTGTGTTTGTTTGTGTGACCCTCTGTCTGTCTGATCATGTGTGTGTGTGTGACCCTCTTGTCTGTCCGATTGTGTGTGTGTGTATGTGTGTGACCCTATGTCTGTCTGATGGTGTGTGTTTGTGTGACCTTCTGTCTGTCTGATCATGTGAGTGTGTGTGACCCTCTGTCTGTCCGATTGTGTGTGTGGGTGACCACATCTGTCTGATTGTTTGTGTGCGTGTGACCCCCTGTCTGTCTGATTGTGTGTGTGTCTGACCACCTGCCTATCTGATTGTGTGTGTGTGTGTGTGTGTGTGTGTGTGTGTGCGAGACCTCCTGTCTGTCTGATTGTGTGTGTGTGTCTGTGTGTGACCTCCTGTCTGTCTGGGTGTGTGTGTGTGTGTGTGTGTGTGTGTGTGTGTGTGTGTGTGTGTGTGTGTGTGACCCCCCTGTCTGTCTGATTGTATGTGCGTGTGACCCCGTCTGTCTGATTGTGTGTGTACGCGTGACACCCTGTCTATCTGATTGTGTGCGTCTGACCACCTGCCTATCTGATTGTGTGTGTGTGTGTGTGAGAGACCTCCTGTCTGTCTGATTGTGTGTGTGGGTGTGTGACCTCCTGTCTGTCTGATTGTGTGTGTGTGTGTGTGTGTGTGTGTGACCCTCTGTCTGTCTGATTGTGTTTGTGACCCTCTGTGTGTGTGTGTGTGTGTGTGTGTGTGTGTGAGAGAGCGTGTGTGTGTAACCCTCTGTCTGCCTCTGTGTGTGTGTGTGTGTGACCCTCTGTCTGCCTGTGTGTGTGTGTGTGACCCTCTGTCTGCCTGTGTGTGTGTGTGTGTGTGTGTGTGTGATTCTCTGTCTGTGTGTGTGATCCTCTGTCTGTCTGATTGTGTGTGTGTGACCCTCTGTCTGCCTGTGTGTGTGACCCTCTGCCTGTGTGTGTGTGACCCTCTGTCTCTCTGATTGTGTGTGCGTGTTGACCCTATGTCAGTCTGATTGTGTGTGCGTGTGTGACCCTCTCTCTTTGTGTATGTGTGTGACCCTCTCTCTTTGTGTGTATTTGTGTGACCCCTGTCTCTCTGATTGTTTGTGTGTGACCTTCTGTCTGTCTGATTGTGTTTGTTTGTGTGACCCTCTGTCTGTCTGATCATGTGTGTGTGTGTGAATCTCTGTCTGTCCGATTGTTTGTGTGGGTGACCCTCTTTCTGTCTGATTGTGTGTATGTGACCCTCTGTCTGTCTGATTGTGTGTGTTGACCCTCTGCTTCTCTGATTGTGTGTGTGTGACCCTCTGTCTGTGTGTGTGTGACCCTCTGTCTCTCTGATTGTGTGTGTGTGTTGACCCTCTGTCTCTCTGATTGTGTGTGTGTGTGTGTGTTTGTGTGAGACCCTGTCTGTCTGATTGTGTGTGTTTGTGTGACCCTCTTTCTGTCTGATTGTGTGTGTGTGACCCTCTGTCTGTCTGATTGTGTGTGTGTGACCCTCTGTCTGTCTGATTGTGTGTGTGTGACCCTCTGTCTGTCTGATTGTGTGTGACCCTCTGTTTGTCCGATTGTGTGTGTGGGTGACCCTCTTTCTGTCTGATTGTGTGTGTGTGACCCTCTGTCTGTCTGATTGTGTGTGTTGACCCTCTGCTTCTCTGTCTGTGTGTGTGTGTGACCCTCTGTGTGTGTGTGTGTGTGTGTGTGTGACCCTCTGTCTCTCTGATTGTGTGTGTGTGTTGATCCTCTGTCTCTCTGATTGTGTGTGTGTGTGTGTGTGTGAGACCCCGTCTGTCTGATTGTGTGTGTTTGTGTGACCCTTTTTCTGTCTGATTGTGTGTGTGTGACCCTCTGTCTGCCTGTGTGTGTGACCCTCTGTCTGCCTGTGTGTGTGACCCTCTGCCTGTGTGTGTGTGACCCTCTGTCTCTCTGATTGTGTGTGTGTGTTGACCCTATGCCTCTCTGATTGTGTGTGTGTGACCCTCTGTCAGTCTGATTGTGTGTGCGTGTGTGACCCTCTCTCTTTGTGTATGTGTGTGACCCTTTCTCTTTGCATGTATTTGTGTGACGCTCTGTCTCTCTGATTGTGTGTGTGTGGTAACCCTCTGTCAGTCTGATTGTGTCTGTGTGTGAGACCCACTCTCTTTGTGTATGTGTGTGACCCTCTCTCTTTGTGTGTATTTGTGTGACCCCTGTCTCTCTGTTTGTGTGTGACCTTTTGTCTGTCTGATTGTGTTTGTCTGTGTGACCCTCTGTCTGTCTGATTGTGTGTGCGTGTGACCCTCTTGTCTGTCTGATTGTGTGTGTGTGTGACCCTTTGTCTGTGTGTGTGTGTGTGTGTGTGTGTGTGTGTGTGTGTGTGTGAGTGTGTATGTGTGACACTTTGTGTGTGTGTGACACTTTGTCTATGTGTGTGTGACCCTTTGTCTGTGTTTGTGTGTGTGTCTGACCCATTGTCTGTGTTTGTGTATGTGTGCAACCCATTGTGTGTCTGTGTGTGTGTGTGACCCTTTGTCTGTGTGAGTGTGTGTGTGATCCTTTGTCTGTGTGAGTGTGTGTGTGATCCTTTGTCTGTGTGAGTGTGTGTGTGACCGTTTGTCTGTGTGTGTGTGTGTGTGTGTGTGTGTGTGTGTGCCCCTTTGTCTGTGTGTGTGTTTGTGACCCTTTGTGTATGTGTGTGTGAGACCCTCTGCCTGTCTGATTGTGTGTGTGACCCTCTCTCTTTGTGTGTGTGTGTGTGATGCTCGGTCTCTCTCATTGTGTGTGTGTTAACCCTCTGTCTCTCTGATTGTGTGTGTGTGTGTGTGTGTGTGTGTGTGTGTGACCCTCTGTCTGTCTGATTGCGTGTTTTTGTGTGACCCTCTGCCTGTCTGATTGTGTGTGTGTACGTGTGTGACCCTCTGTCTGTCTGATCGTATGTGTGTGTGTTAACCTTTGTCCGATTGTGTGTGTGTGTGTGACCCTCTTTCTGTCTGATTGTGTGTGTGTGACCCTCTTTCTGTCTGATTGTGTGTGTGTGACCCTCTGTCTGCCTGTGTGTGTGATCCTCTGCCTGTGTGTGTGTGACCCTCTGTCTGCCTGTGTGTGTGTGTGACCCTCTGTCTGCCTGTGTGTGTGTGTGTGACCCTCTGTCTGCCTGTGTGTGTGTGTGACCCTCTGTCTGCCTGTGTGTGTGTGTGTGTGTGAGTGTGTGTGTGTGACACTTTGTGTGTGTGTGACACTTTGTCTATGTGTGTGTGACCCTTTGTCTGTGTTTGTGTATGTGTGCAACCCATTGTGTGTCTGTGTGTGTGTGTGACCCTTTGTCTGTGTGAGTGTGTGTGTGATCCTTTGTCTGTGTGAGTGTGTGTGTGACCCTTTGTCTGTGTGAGTGTGTGTGTGATCCTTTGTCTGTGTGAGTGTGTGTGTGATCCTTTGTCTGTGTGAGTGTGTGTGTGACCGTTTGTCTGTGTGTGTGTGTGTGTGTGTGTGTGTGTGTGTGTGTGTGTGACCCTTTGTCAGACAATGGGTCAGACACACACACAAACACAGACAAAGGGTCACACACACAGACAAGGTATCACACATACACACTCACACACACACACACACACACACAGACAAAGGGTCACACACACACACACAATCAGACAGACAAGAGGGTCACACGCACACACAATCAGACAGATAGAGGGTCACACACACACACAGGCAGACAGAGGGTCACACACACACAGACAGAGGGTCACACACACAGGCAGACAGAGGGTCACACACACAGGCAGACAGAGGGTCACACACACACAATCAGACAGACAGAGGGTCTGTGTGTGTGTGTGTGTGAGAGACCCTCTTTCTGGCTGATTGTGTGTGTTTGTGTGACCCTCTGTCTGTGTGTGTGTGTGACCCTCTGCTTGTCTGATTGTGTGTGTGACCCTTTCTCTGGCTGATTGTGTGTGTGTGTGTGTGTGTGCGTGCGTGTGTGTGACCCTCTATCTGCCTGATTTTGCGAGTGAACATCTGTCTGTATGATTGTGTGTGTGTTGTGTAACCCTCTGTATGTCTGATTCTCTCTGTGTGTGACCCTCTGTCTGATTGTGTATTTGTGTGACCCTCTGTCTGGCTGATTGTGTGTGTGTGTGTGTGTGTGTGTGTGTGTGTGTGTGTGTGTGTGTGTGTGTGTGTGTGTGTGTGTGAGAGAGAGACCCTTTGTCTGTCTGTGTGTGTGTGGCCCTCTGTGTGTGAGCAGTTTATTGCTAAACAAGTGCCGCTTGATAGCACTGTTGTTGACCACTTCCATCACTGTACTGATGATGGAGAATAGACTAATGGGCTGGTAATTGGCCGGGTTGAATTTGTCTGTGAGAGAGAATCCCTCTATGTGTGACCCTGTGTGTTTGTATGTGAGACCTGCTGTGTCTCTGTTGTGTGTGACCCCTGTTTGTGTTTGAGACAATGGTGTGTGTGTGTGTGTGTATGTGACCCTCTGTCTGATTGTGTGTGTGTGTGTGTGTGTGTGTGTGTGTGTGTGTGTGTGTGTGACCCTCTGTCTGAGTGTGTGTGTGTGTCACCCTCTGTCTGAGCATGTGTGTGCCTGTATGTGTGTGTGTGACCCTCTGTGTTTGTTTCTATGTGTGATCCTCTGTCTATTTGTGTGTGAGACCGTGTCTGTGTTTGTGTGACCCTGTGTATTTTTGTGTGTGTGTGATGGAGAGAGAGACCCTCTATGTGTGACCCTGTGTGTTGTATGTTTGTGTGTGAGACCTCCGTGTCTGTGTGTGCATGACCCCTGTCTGTCTTTGCGTGAGAGACTGTGTTGTGCTTGTGTTTGTCTAACTGTGGTGTATCTGACCCTGTGTGTGTGTGTGTGTGTGTGTGTGTGTGTGTGTGTGTGTGTGTGTGTGTGTGTGTGTGTGACAGTGACACTTTGTCTGTCTGTGTGTGTGTGAACCTGTGCATCTGTGTGTGAACCTGTGCATCTGTGTGTGACCCTCTGTTTGTCTGTGTGTGACCCTCTGTGTGTCTGTGTGTGTCCCTTTGTGAGTATCCCTCTGTGTGCGTGTGACCTCCTGTCTGTGTGCGTGAGAGACGCTCTATCTGTGTGTGTGTGTGTGTGTGTGTGTGTGTGTGTGTGTGTCCCTCTGTCTGTGTGAGAGAGACAGTGTTGGGTGTGTGTGTGTGTGTGTGTGTGTGTGTGACCCTCTGTCTGTATGTGTGTACGTGTGTGTGTGACCCCCTCTGTTTTTGTGTGTGTGTGTCTGTGCATCTGTGTGACCCTCAGTGTTCCGGAGTGTGTGTGTGTATATGTCCCTCTGTGTGTGTGTATGTGTGTGTGTGTGTGTGTGTGTGTGTGTGTGTGTGTGTGTGTGTATGTGTTAGACCCTGTGTGTGTGCCCTTCTGTGTGTGTGTGTGTGTGTGTGTGCCCCTCTGTGTCTCCCCCTCTGCCTGTGGGTGTGTGACCCCCTGTCAGTGTGTGTGCATGACCCTCTGCCTGTCTGTGTGTGTGTGTGTGACCCTGTGCCTGTCTGTGTGACGTTGTGTGTGTGTGACCCCCTCTGTCTGTGCCTGTGTGTGTGAGACCTTCCGTCTGCCTGTGTGTGAGACCATGTGACTGTATGTGTGCGTGACACTCTGTGTTTGTGTTTATGTGTGACCCTCTGTCTGTGTGAGAGAGACTGTGTTGGGTGTGTGTGTGTGTGTGTGGTGCCCTCTGCATGTGTGAGTGTGTGACCCATGACTTGTGTGCAGTGTGACCCACTGCCTGTGTGTGTGTGACCTACTGCCTGAGTGTGCGTGACCCTCTGTCTGACTGTGTGTGTGTGCATGACACTATGTCTGACTGTGTGTGTGTGGAGGACACTCGGTCCAACCGTGTGTGTGTGTGTGTGTGACCCTCTGTCCGACTGTGTGTGACCCTCTGTCCGACTGTGTGTGACCCTCTGTCCACCTGTATGTGGGACTCTGTCTACCTGTGTGTGTGAGACCCACTGTCTGCCTGTTGTGTCTGACCCTCTGTCTGTCTGATTGTGTGTGTAACCCTCTGCCTGTCTGATTATGTGTGTGTGTGAGACACTCTGCCTGTCAGATAATGGGTGTGTATGTGTGACCCTCTGTCTGTCTGAGTGAGTGTATGTGTGCGTGTGGCCCTCTGTCTGATTGTGTGTGTGACCCTCTGTGTGACTGATTGTGTGTGATCCTCTGTCAGATTGTGAGTGTGCATGACCTTCTGGCTGTCAGATTGTGTGTGTGTTACCCTCTGTCTGTCTAATTGCATGTGTTTGTGTGAGCCTCTGTCTGTCTGATTGTGTGTTTGTGTGACGCTCTGTCCGATTGTGTGTTTGTGTGACCCTTTGTCTGATTGTGTGTGTTTGTGTGACCCTTTGTCTGATTGTGTGTGTTTGTGTGACCCTCTGTATGATTGTGTGTGTGTATGTGTGTGTGTGTGTGATCCTCTGTCTGTTTCATTGTGTATGTGTGTGACCCTCTGTCTGATTGTGGGTGTGTGACCCTCTGTCTGTCAGATTGTGTGTGTTTGTGTGACCCTCTGTCTGGTTGGGTGTGTGTGTGTGTGTGCATGTGTGTGTGTGACCCTCTGTCTGTCTGTTTGTGTGTGTTTGTGTGACCCTATGTCTGTCTGATTGTGTGTGTGTCTGACCCTCTGTCTGGCTGATTGTGTGTGTGCGTGTGTGTGTGTGTATGTGTGTGTGACCCTCTTTCTGGCTGATTGTGTGTGTTTGTGTGACCCTCTGATTGTGTGTGTGACCCTCTGTCTGTCTGATTGTGTGTGTGACCCTCTCTCTAGCTGATTGTGTGTGTGTGTGTGAGAGACCCTCTATCTGCCTGATTGTGTGTGTGACCATCTGTCTGTATGATTGAGTGTGTTTGTGTAACCCTCCGTCTGTCTGTTTGTGTGTGTTTGTGTAACCCTCTGTCTGTCTGATTCTGTGTTTTTGTGTGACCCTCTGTCTGTCTGATTGTGTGTGTGTGACCCTCTGCCTGTCTGATTGTGTGTGTGTGTGTGTGTGAGACCCTCTTTCTGGCTGATTGTGTGTGTGTGTATGTGTGAGAGACCCTCTATCTGCCTGATTGTGTGTGTGACCATCTGTCTGGATGATTGTGTGTGTGTTGTGTAACCCTCTGTATGTCTGATTGTGTGTGTGTGACCCTCTGTCTTCTTGTGTATTTGTGTGACCCTCTGTCTGATTGTGTATTTGTGTGACCCTCTGTCTGTCTATGTGTGTGTGTGACCCTCTCCCTGTCTGATTGTATGTGTGTGTGTGTGACCTTCTTTCTGGCTGACTGTGTGTTTGTGTGACCCTCTGTGTGTGTGTGTGTGTGTGTGACCCTCTCTCTGGCTGATTGTGTGTGTGTGTGTGACCCTCTATCTGCCTGATTGTGTGTGTGACCATCTGTTTGTATGATTGTGTGTGTGTTGTGTAACCCTCTGTATGTCTGATTGTGTGTGTGTGACCCTCCGTGTATTTGTGTGACCCTCTGTCTGTCTGACTGTGTGTGTGTGACCCTCGGTCTGATTGAGTGCGTGTGTGTGTGTGTGTGTATGTGTGTGACCCTCTGTCTGAGTGTGTGTGTGTGTGACCCTCTGTCTGAGTGTGTGTGTGTGTGACCCTCTGTCTTGAGTGTGTGTGTGTGTGTGACTGTCTGTCTGATTTTGTGTGTGAGAGACCATCTATCTGCCTGTGTGTGTGTGACCTTCTGTCTGAGTGTGTGTGTATGTGTGACCCTCTCTGTCAGTGCGTGTGTGTGACCCTCTGTCTGAGTGTGTGTGTGTGTGTGAGACCCCCTCTGTCAGTGTGTGTGTGTGTGTGTGTGTATGATCCTCTTTGTGTGACCCTCTGCCTTTGTGTGTGAGAGACCATCTATCTGCCTGTGTGTGTGTGTGACACTCCGTCTGACTGTTTGTGTGTGTGACACTGTCCACCTGCGTGTCTGCCTGTGTGTGCATGTGACCCTGTGTGTGTGTGTGTTTGTGTGTGTGTGTGTGTGACCCTCTGTCTGTCTGAGTGTGTGTGTGACCTTCTGTCTGAGTGTGTGTGTATGTGTGACCCTCTCTGTCAGTGTGTGTGTGTGTGACCCTCTGCCTGTGGGTGTGTGAGAAGCCATCTATCTGCCTGTGTGTGTGTGACACTCTGTCTGTGTGATTGACCCTCTGTCTGAGTGTGTGTGTATGTGTGACCCTCTCTTTCAGTGTGTGTGTGTGACCCTCTTTGTGCGACCCTCTGCCTGTGGGTGTGTGAGAGACCATCTCACAGCCTGTGTGTGTGTGTGTGACACTCCGTCCGACTGCATGTCTGCCTGTGTGTGTGTGACCCTGTGTGTGTGTGTGTGTGTGTGTGTGAGAGAGAGAGAGACTCTGTCTGTCTGAGTGTGTGTGTGAGCCTCTGTATGTCTGAGTGTGTGTGTGTGTGTGTGACCCTCTGTCTGAGTGTGTGTGTGTGTGTGTGTGAGACCCCCTCTGTCAGTGTGTGTGTGTGTGATCCTCTTCGTGCGACCCTCTGCCTGTGGGTGTGAGAGACCATCTATCTGCCTCTGTGTGTGTGTGTGTGTGTGTGTGTGTGTGTGTGAGATCCTCTGTCTGTGTGTGTTAGACTCTGTCTGTCTGTGTGTGTGAGCCTCTGTCTGTCTGAGCGTGTGTGCATGTGTGTGACCCTCTGTCTGAGTGTGTGTGTGTGTGTGTGTGTGATCCTCTTTGTGCGACCCTCTGCCTGTGGGTGCGAGAGACCATTTATCTGCCTGTGTGTGTGTATGACACTCCATCCGACTGTTTGTGTGTGTGACACTCTGTCCACCTGCGTGTCTGCCTGTGTGTGCGAGTGACCCTGTGTGTGTGTGTGTGTGTGTGTGTGTGTGTGTGACCCTCTGTCTGTCTGAGTGTGTGTGTGACCCTCTGTCTTGAGTGTGTGTGTGTGTGTGACTGTCTGTCTGATTTTGTGTGTGAGAGACCATCTATCTGCCTGTGTGTGTGTGACACTCTGTGTGTGTGACCTTCTGTCTGAGTGTGTGTGTATGTGTGACCCTCTGTCAGTGTGTGTGTGTGTGTGTGTGTGTGTGTGTGTGTGTGTATGATCCTCTTTGTGTGACCCTCTGCCTTTGTGTGTGAGAGACCATCTATCTGCCTGTGTGTGTGTGTGAGACACTCCGTCTGACTGTTTGTGTGTGTGACACTCTGTCCACCTGCGTGTCTGCCTGTGTGTGCATGTGACCCTCTGCGTGTGTGTGTGTGTGTGTGTGTGTGTGTGTGACCCTCTGTCTGTCTGTGTGTGTGTGTGACCCTCTGTCTTGAGTGTGTGTGTGACTGTCTGTCTGATTTTGTGTGTGAGAGACCATCTATCTGCCTGTGTGTGTCTGACACTCTGTCTGTGTGTGTGAACTTCTGTCTGAGTGTGTGTGTATGTGTGACCCTCTCTGTCAGTGTGTGTATGTGTGACCCTCTCTGTCAGTGGGTGTGTGAGAAACCATCTATCTGCCTGTGTGTGTGTGACCCTCTGCCTGTGGGTGTGTGAGAAACCATCTATCTGCCTGTGTGTGTGTGACACTCTGTCTGTGTGTGTGTGTATGTGTGACCCTCTTTGTGCGACCCTCTGCCTGTGGGTGTGTGAGAGACCATCTCACAGCCTGTGTGTGTGTGTGTGACCCTCTGTCTGAGTGTGTGTGTGTGTGTGTGAGACCCCCTCTGTCAGTGTGTGTGTGTGTGTGTGTGTGTGTGTGTGTGTGTGTGTGTGTGTGTGATCCTCTTTGTGCGACCCTCTGCCTGTGGGTGTGTGAGAGACCATCTCACAGCCTGTGTGTGTGTGTGTGTGACACTCCGTCCGACTGCATGTCTGCCTGTGTGTGTGTGTGAGACCCTGTGTGTGTGTGTGTGTGTGTGTGTGTGTGTGTGTGTGTGAGATCCTGTCTGTCTGTGTGTGTGTGTGTGAGACTCTCTGTCTGTCTGAGTGTGTGTGTATGTGTGTGTGTGACCCTCTGTCTGAGTGTGTGTGTGTGTGTGAGAGGCCCCCTCTGTCAGTGTGTGTGTGTGTGTGATCCTCTTTGTGCGACCCTCTGCCTGTGGGTGTGAGAGACCATCTATCTGCCTGTGTGTGTGTGTGTGACATTCCGTCCGACTGTTTGTGTGTGTGACACTCTGTCCACCTGCATGTGTGCGTGTGACCCTCTGTGTGTGTGTGTGTGTGTGTGTGTGTGTGTGTGACCCTGTGTGTGTGTGTGACCCTCTGTGTGTCTGAGTGTGTGTGTGTGTGTGTGACCCTCTGTCTTGAGTGTGTGACCCTCTCTGTCAGTGTGTGTGTGTGATCCTATTTGTGTGACCCTCTGCCTGTGGGTGTGTGAGAGACCATCTATCTGCCTGTGTGTGTGCGACACTCTGTCTGTGTGTGTGACCCTCTGTCAGTGTGTATGTGTGAGACCCTCTTTGTGCAACCCTCTGCCTGTGGGTGTGTGAGAGACCATCTCAGTGCCTGTGTGTGTGTGTGACACTCTGTCTGAGTGTGTGTGTATGTGTGACCCTCTCTGCCTGTGTGTGTGTGTGACCCTCTCTGCCTGTGTGTGTGTGTGACCCTGTGTGTGTGTGTGTGTGAGACTCTGTCTGAGTGTGTGTGTGTGTGTGTGTGTGTGTGTGTGTGAGAGACTCTCTGTCTGTCTGAGTGTGTGTGTGAGCCTCTGTCTGTCTGTGTGTGTGTGTGTGTGTGTGTGACCCTCTGTCTGAGTGTGTGTGTGATCCTCTTTGTGCGACCCTCTGCCTGTGGGTGTGTGAGAGACCATCTGTCTGCCTGTGTGTGTGACACTCCGACCGACTGTTTGAGTGTGTGACACTCTGTCCATCTGCGTGTCTGCCTGTGTGTGTGTGTATGTGACCCTCTGTCTCTCTGAGTGTGTGTGTGTGTGTGTGTGTGTGTGCGCACGTGTTTGTGTGTGTGTGTGTGTGTGTGTGTGTGTGTGAGACCCTCTCTGTCAGTGTGTGTGTGTGATCCTCTTTGTGCGACCCTCTGCCTGTGGGTGTGTGAGAGACCATCTATCTGCCTGTGTGTGTGCGACACTCTGTGTGTGTGACCCTCTGTCTGAGTGTGTGTGTATGTGTGACCCTCTCTGTCAGTGTGTGTGTGTGTGTGACCCTCTTTGTGCGACCTTCTGCCTGTGGGTCTGTGAGAGTCCATCTATCTGCCTGTGTGTGTATGTGACACTCCGTCCAACTGTTTGTGAGTGTGACACTGTCCACCTGCGTGTCTGCCTGTGTGTGTGTGTGTGTGTGTGTGTGTGTGTGATCCTCTTTGTGTGACCCTCTGCCTGTGGGTGTGTGAGAGACCATCTAACTGCCTTTGTGTGTGCGACACTCTGTCTGTGTGTGCGACACTCTGTGTGTGCGACACTCTGTCTGTGTGTGTGACACTCTGTCTGTGTGTGCAACACTCTGTGTGTGTGACCCTCTGTCTGAGTGTGTGTGTATGTGTGACCCTCTCTGTCAGTGTGTGTGTGTGTGTGTGACCCTCTGCCTGTGGGTGTGTGAGAGACCATCTATCTAGCTGTGTGTGTGTGTGTGACACTCCGTCCAATTGTTTGTGTGTGTGACATTCTGTCCACCAGCATGTCTGCCTGTGTGTGTGTGAGACCCTCTGTGTGTGTGTGTGTGTGTGTGTGTGTGTGTGTGTGTGTGTGTGTGTGTGTGTGACCCTCGGTCTGTCTGAGTGTGTGTGTGTGAGATCCTCTGTCTGTCTGAGTGTGTGTGTGAGACCCTCTGTCTGTCTGAGTG
>NC_054472.1:5565520-5570520 GCF_017639515.1 Carcharodon carcharias | reverse complement strand
AGTGTGTGTGTGTGTGTGTGTGAGACTCTCTCTGTCAGTGTGTGTGTGTGTGTGTGTGTGTGATCCTCTTTGTGCGACCCTCTGCCTGTGGGTGTGTGAGAGACCATCTATCTGCCTGTGTTTGTGGGACACTCTGTCTCAGTGTGTGTGTATGTGTGACCCTCTCTGTCAGTGTGTGTGTGTGTGATCCTCTTTGTGCGACCCTCTGCCTGTGGGTGTGTGAGAGACCATCTATCTGCCTGTGTTTGTGGGACACTCTGTCTCAGTGTGTGTGTATGTGTGACCCTCTCTGTCAGTGTGTGTGTGTGTGTGATCCTCTTTGTGCGACCCTCTGCCTGTGGGTGTGTGAGAGACCATCTATCTGCCTGTGTGTATGTGTGACACTCCGTCCGACTGTTTGTGTGTGTGACACTCTGTCCACCTGCATGTCTGCCTGTGTGTGCGTGTGACCCTGTGTGTGTGTGTGACCCTCTGTCTGTCTGAGTGTGTGTGTGTGTGTGTGTGACCTCTCTGTCAGTGTGTGTGTGTGTGATCCTCTTTGTGTGACCCTCTGCCTGTGGGTGTGTGAGAGACCATCTATCTGCCTGTGTGTGTGTGTGTGACACTCCGTCCAACTGTTTGTGCGTGTGACACTCTGTCCACCTGCGTGTCTGCCTGTGTGTGTGTGTGACCCTCTGTGTGTGTGTGTGTGTGTGTGTGTGTGTGTGTGTGTGTGTGTGTGTGTGTGTGAGATCCTCTGTCTAAGTGTGTGTGTGAGACCCTCTGTCTGTCTGAGTTTGTGTATGTGTGACCCTATGTCTGTCTGAGTGTGTGTATGTATGTGTGACCCTATGTCTGTCTGAGTGAGTGTGTGACCCTCTGTCTGAGTAGTTTGTGTGTGTGTGATCCTCTGTCTGTTTGATTGTGTGTGTGTCTGTGTGTAACCCTCTGTCTGTGTGTGTGAGACCCTCTCTGTCTGTCAATGTGTGTGTGTTTGACACTCTGTCTGCCTGTTTGTGTGTGACCCTCTGTCTGCCTGTTTGTGTGTGTGACCCTCTGTCTGCCTATATGTGACCCTCTGTCTGTCTGTGTGTGTGACCATCTATCTGCCTGTGTGTGTATGACACTCTGTCCGCGTGTGTGTGTGTGTGACCCTCTGTCTGCCTATGTGTGACCCACTGTCTGCCTGTGCATGTGTGACCCACTGCCTGTGTGTGATTCTCTGTCTGCCTGTCTTTGTGAGTGACCCTCTGTCTGTCTGAGTGTGTATGTGACCCTCTATCTGTCTGCCCGTGTGTGTGACCCTCTGCTTGTGTCTGTGACCTTCTGTCTGTGTGTATGTGTGACACTGTGTCTGCCTGTGTGTTTGCGCGACCCTGTGTCTGCCTGTGTGTGCGTGCAACCCTCTGTCTGCTTGTGTGTGTGTGCAACCCTCTCTATGCCTGTGTGTGAGACCCTCTGTGTGTGCGCGTGTGTGTGTCTCTTTCTCTCTGCATGTGTCTGTGTGTGTCTCTCTCTCTGTGTTTGTCTACCTCTCTCTCTCTCTCTCTCTGTCACTCGCTCTCCGTTTGTGTCTCTCTTTCGCTCCGTGTGTGTGTGTGTCTCTCTCTCTCGCTCCGTGTGTGTGTATCTCTCTCTCTATGTGTGTCTTTCTCTCCGTGTGTGTGTGTGTCTCTCTCTCTCTCCATGCATGTGTGTGTCTCTCTCTCTCCATATGTGTGTCTCCCTTTCTTCATGTGTGTGTGTCTCCCTTTCTTCATGTGTGTGTGTCTCCCTTTCTTCATGTGTGTGTGTCTCTATCTCTCTCCATGTGTGTGTGTGTCTCTATCTCTCTCCTTGTGTGTGTTTCTCTCGCTTTCTCCCTGTGTGTCTCTCTCTCTCCCTGTGTGTATGTCTCTATATGTGTGTGTCTCTCTCTCTGTGTATGTGTCTGTCTCTCCGTGTGTGTGTGTGTGTATCTCTCTCTCTCTCCGTGTGTATGTGTGTGTCTCTCTCTCCACGTGTGTGTGTGTGTTTCTCTCTCTCCGTCCGTGTGTATGTGTCTCGCTCTCCGTGTGTGTGTATCTCTCTCTCTCTCTCTCTGTGTGTGTCTTTCTCTCTCTCTCTCCGTGTGTGTGTCTCTCTCTCTCTCCATGTGCGTGTCTCTCTCAGTGTGCGTGTGTGTCACCCTCTATCTCGTTCTCTCCATACGTGTGTCTCTCTCTCTCTTTCTTCATGTGTGTGTGTCTCTCTCTCTCCGTATGTGTCTCTCTCTCTCTCTCCATGTGCGTATCTTTGTGTGCGTGTGTGTCACCCTCTATCTCTCTCTCTCCATGTGTGTGTCTCTCTCTCTCTTTCTTCATGTGTGTGTGTCTCTCTTTGCATGTATGTGTGTCTCTATATCTCTGTGTGTGTGTGTGTGTGTGTGTCTCTTCTCTCTGTGTATGTGTCTGTCTCTCCGTGTGTATGTGTGTGTGTCTCTCTCTATTCGTGTGTGTGAGTGTCTATCTCTCCGTGTGTATGTGTGTGTCTCTCTCTCTCCACATGTGTGTGTGTGTGTGTGTCTCTCTCTCTGTGTATGTGTCTTTCTCTCCATGTGTGTGTGTGTGTGTCTCTCTCTCTCTCCGTGTGTGTGTGTGTCTCTGTCTCTCTCCGTGTGTATCTGTCTGTCTTTCTCTCCATGTATGTGTGTGTCTCTCCGCCCGTGTGTGTGTTTCGCTCTCCATGTGTTTGTGTGTGTGTCTCTCTCTCTCTCTCTGTGCGTGTGTGTGTCTCTCTCTCTCTCTCTCTGTGTGTGTCTCTCTCTCCGTGTGTGCGTGTGTGTCACCCTCTTTCTCTCTCTCTCCGTGTGTGTGTCTCTCTCTCCCTCCATGTGCAGGTCTCTCTGTGTGTGTGTGTGTCACCCTCTATCTCTTTCTCTCCATGTGTGTGTCTCTCTCTCTCTCTTTCTTCGTGTGTGTGTGTCTCTATCTCTCTCCATGTGTGTATGTGTGTCTCTATCTCTCTGTGTGTATGTGTGTCTCTATCTCTCTGTGTATGTGTCTGTCTCTCCGTGTGTATGTGTATGTGTCTATCTCTTCGAGTATATGTGTGTGTCTATCTCTCTCGCCACGTGTGTGTGTGTCTCTCTCACTCTCACCGCGCGTCTGTGTGTCTCGCTCTCCGTGTGTGTGTCTCTCTCTCTCCGTGTGTATGTGTCTTTCTCTCTCTCTCACTCTGTGTGTGTGTCTCTCTCTCTCTGTGTCTCTCTCTCTCTCTGTCTCTGTGTGTGTCTCTCTCTCCTCGTGTGTGTGTCTCTCTCTCCCTGTGTGTATGTCTGTGTGTGTGTGTCTCTCTCTCTCCGTGTGTGTGTCTCTGTGTGTGTGTGTGTGTGTGTGTGTGTGTGTGTGTATGTGTGTGTGTGTCTCTCTCTCTCTCTGTGTATGCCTGTGTGTGTGTCTCTCTCTCCGTGTGTGAGTCTCTCTCTCTCTCCGTGTGTGAGTCTCTCTCTCTCTCTGTGTGAGTCTCTCTCTCTCTCCGTGTGTGTCTCTCTCTCCTCGTGTGTGTGTGTGTCTCTCTCTCTCCCTGTGTGTATGTCAGTGTGTGTGTGTCTCTCTCTCTCTCCCTGTGTGTATGTCTGAGTGTGTGTGTCTCTCTCCCTGTGTATGTGTCTGTCTCTGTGTGTGTGTGTGTGTGTGTGTGTGTGTGTGTGTGTCTCTCTCTCTCCGTGTGTGTGAGTGTCTCTCTCTCTCTCCGTGTGTATGTGTGTGTCTCTCTCTCTCTCCGTGTGTGTGTGTGTGTCTCTCTCTCTCTCCGTGTGTGTGTGTGTGTCACTCTCTCTCTCTCTCTCTGTGTCTCTCTCTCTATGTGTGTGTGTCTCGCTCTC
Organism: Carcharodon carcharias; assembly: GCF_017639515.1. Taxonomy (NCBI): domain Eukaryota; kingdom Metazoa; phylum Chordata; class Chondrichthyes; order Lamniformes; family Lamnidae; genus Carcharodon; species Carcharodon carcharias. The sequence continues at coordinate 5,566,697 of NC_054472.1, read as the reverse complement.
CGTATGTGTGTCTCTCTCTCCGCGCGTGTGTGTGTCTCTTTCTCTCTCCATGTGTGTGTGTCTCTCTCTCTCTCTCTCTCTCTCTCTCCGTGTGTGAGTCTCTCTCTCTCTCTGTGTGAGTCTCTCTCTCTCTCCGTGTGTGTCTCTCTCTCCTCGTGTGTGTGTGTGTCTCTCTCTCTCCCTGTGTGTATGTCAGTGTGTGTGTGTCTCTCTCTCTCTCCCTGTGTGTATGTCTGAGTGTGTGTGTCTCTCTCCCTGTGTATGTGTCTGTCTCTGTGTGTGTGTGTGTGTGTGTGTGTGTGTGTGTGTCTCTCTCCGTGTGTGTGAGTGTCTCTCTCTCTCTCCGTGTGTATGTGTGTGTCTCTCTCTCTCTCCGTGTGTGTGTGTGTGTCTCTCTCTCTCTCCGTGTGTGTGTGTGTGTCACTCTCTCTCTCTCTCTGTGTGTCTCTCTCTCTATGTGTGTGTGTCTCGCTCTCCGTATGTGTGTCTCTCTCTCCGTGTGTGTGTGTGTCTCTTTCTCTCCATGTGTGTGTCTCTCTCTCCTCGTGTGCGTGTGTCTTTCTCTCTCTGCATATGTGTCTGTCTCTCTGTGTGTGTGTGTGTGTGTGTGTGTCGCTTTCTCTCTCCGTGTGTGTGTGTCTCTATCTCTGTGTGTGTATGTGTGTGTGTGTGTCTCTATCTCTGAGTATGTGTCTGTCTCTCCATGTGCATGTGTGTGTATCTCTCTCTATCCGTGTGTATGTGTCTATCTCTCCGTGTGTACGTGTGTGTCTCGTTCTCCGTGTGTGTGTCTCTCTCTCTCTCTCACTCTCTGTATGTGTCTCTGTGTGTGTGTGTGTGTGTGTGTGTCTCTCTCTCTCTGCGTGTGTCTCTCTCTCTCTGCGTGTGTCTCTCTCTCTCTGTGTGTCTCTCTCTCTCTGTGTGTGTGTCTCTCTCTCAGTGTGTGTGTCTCTCTCCGTGTGTGTGTCTCTCTCTCCGTGTGTGTGTCTCTCTCTCCATGTGTGTGTGTGTGTCTCTCTTTCTTTCCCGTGTGTGTCTCTCTCTCTCTCCATGTGCGTGTCTCTCCCTGTGTGCGTGTGTGTCACCCTCTAACTCTCTCTCCATGTGTCTCTCTCTCTCTTTCTTCATCTATCTTCTATTTGTGTGTGTGTGTGTCTCTATCTCTCTCCGTGTGTGT
>NC_054472.1:5493020-5555520 GCF_017639515.1 Carcharodon carcharias | reverse complement strand
CTCCATGTATGTAAGCGTGTGAAAGACCCTATCCCTGTGTGTGTATGTGAGACCCTCTCCGCATGTGTGTGTGAGACCCTCTCTGTCTGTGTGTATGTAAGACCCTCTCTACGTGTGTCTGTGCATGTCCCTCTGTCTGCCTATGTGTGTGTGACCCTCTGTCTGCCTGTGTGTGTGTGACTCTCTGTCTGTCTGAGTGTGTTTGTGTGTGATCCACTGTCTGTTTGATTGTGTGTGTTTGTGACCCTCTCTGTCAGTGTGTGTGTGTGACCCTCTGTCTGCCTGTTTGTGTGTGTGACCCTCTGTCTACCTATGTGTGAACCACTGGCTGCCTGTGTGTGTGTGTGTGTGTGTGTGTGTGAGACCATCTATCCACCTGTGAGTGTGTGACCATCTATCTGCCTGTGAGTGTGTGACTATTTATCCGCCTGTGTGTATGTGTGTGTGCGTGACCCTCTGTCTGCCTGTGTGTGTGTGTAACCCACTGTCTGCCTGTGTGTGTGTGAGACCCACTGCCTGTGTGTGACTCTCTGCCTGCCTGTGTTTGTGTGTGACCCTCTGTCTGTCTGAGTGTGTGTGTGACCCTCTATCCTTCTGACTGTGTGTGTGTGTGTTGCCCTCTGCATGTGTCTGTGTGTGTGTGTGACCCTCTGCCTGTGTGTGTGTGACCCTGTCTCTGCCTGTGTGCGTGTGCGACCTTGTCTCTGCCTGTGTGTGTGTGCGACCCTGTGTCTGCCTGTGTGTGTGCAACCCTGTGTCTGCCTGTGTGTGTGTGCAACCCTGTGTCTGCCTGTGTGTGTGTGACCCTGTGTCTGCCTGTGTGTGCGTGCAACCCTGTGTCTGCCTGCGTGCGTGTGTGCAACACTCTGTCTGCCTGTGTGTGATCCTGTGTGTGTGTGTAACCCTCTGTCTGAGTGTGTGTGTGTTTGTGACCCTCTGTCTGCCTGTTTGTGTGTGTGACCCTCTGTCTGCCTATGTGTGAACCACTGGCTGCCTGTGTGTGTGTCTGTGTGTGTGACCATCTATCCGCCTGTGAGTGTGTGACCATCTATCCGCCTGTGAGTGTATGTGTGTGTGCATGACCCTCTGTCCGCCTGTGTGTGTGTGACTCTGTCTGTGTTTGTGTGTGAGACCATCTATCCACCTGTGAGTGTGTGACCATCTATCCGCCTGTGTGTGTGTGCATGACCCTCTGTCTGCCTGTGTTTGTGTGTGACCATCTGTCTGTCTGTGTGTGTGTGTGACCCTCTATCTGTCTGCCTGTGTATGTGTGACCCTCTGCCTGCGTGTGTGTGTGTGTGACCCTCTGCCTGCATGTGTGCATGTGACCCTCTGCCTGTGTGTGTGTGCGACCCTGTGTCTGCCTGTGTGTGTGTGCGACCCTGTGTCTGCCTGTGTGTGTGTGCGACCCTGTGTCTGCCTGTGTGTGTGTGCAACCCTCTGTATGCCTATGCGTGAGACCCTCTGTGTGTGTGACCCTCTGTGTGTCTGTGTGTGTGTGTGTGTGTGTGTGTGTGTGTGTCTCTCTCTCTCTCTGCATGTGTCTGTGTGTGTGTCTCTCTCTCCATGTGTGTGTGTGTCTCTCTCTCTCCGTGTGTGTGTGTGTGTCTCTCTCTCTCCGTGTGTGTGTGTGTGTCTCTCTCTCTCTCTCTCTCCGTGTGTGCGTGTCTCTGTCTTGCTCCGTGTGTGTGTGTCTCTCTCTCTCTCTGCATGTGTCTGTGTGTGTCTCTCTATCTCTGTTGGTCTATCTCTCTCTCTCTGTGTCTGTGTGTGTGTGTATGTCTCTCTCTCTCTCACTCCGTGTGTGTATCTCTCTCTCTCCGTGTGTGTGTCTCTTTCTTTGTGTGTGTGTGTCTCTCTCTCCTTGTGTGTGTGTGTCTTTCTCTCTCTCCCTGTGTGTGTGTGACCCTGTGTCTGCCTGTGTGTGTGTGCGACCCTCTGCCTGTGTGTGTGTGCAACCCTGTGTCTGCCTGTGTGTGCGTGCAACCCTCTGTATGCCTGTGCGTGAGACCCTCTGTTTGTGTGACCCTGTGTGTGTGTGTGTGTGTGTGTGTGTCTCTCTCTCTCTGTGTATGTGTGTGTCTCTCTCTCCGCGTGTGTGTGCGTGTGTATCTCTCTCTCTGCATGTGTCTGTGTGTCTCTGTGTGTTTGTCTATCTCTCTCTCTCTGTGTCTCTCTCTCTCCATGTGTGTGTGTCTCTCTCTCTCTCTCTCTCTCCGTGTGTGTGTCTCTCTCTCTCCGTGTGTGTGTCTCTCTCTCTCTGTGTGTGTCTCTCTCTCTTTCTTCATGTGTGTGTGTCTCTATCTCTCTCCGTGCATGCGTGTGTGTGTGTGTGTCTCTATCTCTCTCCATGCATGCGTGTGTGTGTGTCTCTATCTCTCTCCGCGTGTGTGTTTCTCTCTCTCTCTCTCTCTATGACTCTCTCTCCTCGTGTGTGTGTGTGTGTGTGTCTCTCTCTCTGTGTATGTGTCTGTCCTTCCGTGTGTGTGTGTGTGTCTCTCTCTCTCTCCCTGTGTGTGTGTGTGTGTGTCTCTCTCTCTCTCCCTGTGTGTATGTGTGTGTCTCTCTCTCTCTCCCTGTGTGTATGTGTGTGTCTCTATCTCTCTCCGCGTGTGTTTCTCTCTCTCTCTCTCTCTGTGTCTCTCTCTCCTCGTATGTGTGTGTGTCTCTCTCTCTGTGTATGTGTCTGTCTTTCCATATGTTTGTGTGTCTCTCTCTCTCCCTGTGTGTGTGTGTCTTTCTCTCTCTCTGTGTATGTGTGTGTCTCTCACTCTCTCCACGTGTGTGTGTCTCTCTCCACGCGTGTGTGTATGTCTTGCACTCTGTGTGTCTCTTTCTCTGTGTTTGTGTCTCTCTCTCCGTGTGTGTGTGTCTCTCTCTCTCTGTGTCTCTGTGTGTGTGTGTGCGCGCGCGCACCTCTCTCTCTCTCTCTGTGTCTCTCTCTCTCTCTCTGTGTGTGTCTCTCTCTCTCCATGTGTGTCTCTCTCTCTCCATGTGCGTCTCTCTTTCTGTGTGCGTGTGTGTCACCCTCTCTCTCTCTCTATGTATGTGTGTCTCTCTTCGTGTGTGTGTCTCTGTCTCTCTCCGTGTGTGTGTCTCTGCCTCTCCGTGTGTGTGTGTGTGTCTTTCTCTCTCTCCACATGTGTGTGTGTGTGTCTCTCTCTCTCTTTCCACATGTGTGTGTGTGTCTCGCTCCATGTGTGTGTGTGTCTCTCTCTCTCTCCGTATGTGTGTCTCTGTGTGTGTGTGTGTGTGTGTGTGTGTGTGTGTGAGACCCTCTCCCTGTGTGTGTGAGAGACCCTCTCCCTGTGCGTGTGTTTGTGTGTGTGTGAGACCCTCTCCTTGTGTGTGTGCGTGTGTGTGAGACCTTCTCCCTGTATGTGTGCGTGTGTGTGAGACCCTCTCCCTGTGTGTGTGTGTGTGTGTGTGTGTGTGTGTGTGAGAGACCCTCTCCCTGTGCGTGTGTTTGTGTGTGAGAGAGACCCTCTCCCTGTGCATGTGTTTGTGTGTGAGAGACCCTCTCCCTGTGTGTGTGTGTGTGTGTGAGAGAGAGACCCTTTCCCTGTATGTATGTGTGTGTGTGAGACCCTCTCCCTGTGTGTGTGTGTGTGTGTGTGTGTGAGACCCTCTCCCTGTGTGTGTGAGAGACCCTCTCCCTGTGCGTGTGTTTGTGTGTGTGTGAGACCCTCTCCTTGTGTGTGTGCGTGTGTGTGAGACCTTCTCCCTGTATGTGTGCGTGTGTGTGAGACCCTCTCCCTGTGTGTGTGTGTGTGTGTGTGTGTGTGAGAGACCCTCTCCCTGTGCGTGTGTTTGTGTGTGAGAGAGACCCTCTCCCTGTGCATGTGTTTGTGTGTGAGAGACCCTCTCCCTGTGTGTGTGTGTGTGTGAGAGAGAGACCCTTTCCCTGTATGTGTGTGTGTGTGTGAGACCCTCTCCCTGTGTGTGTGTGTGTGTGTGTGTGTGTGTGTGTGTGTGTGAGAGACCCTGTCCCTGTGTGTGTGTGTGTGTGTGTGTGTGTGTGTGTGTGTGTGAGACCCTCTCCCTGTGTGTGTATGTGTGTGAGACCCTCTCCCTGTGTGTGTGAGAGAGAGACCGTCTTGTGTGTGTGTGTGAGACCCTCTCCCTGTGTGTGTGTGTGTGTGAGAGACCCTGACCCTGTGTGTGTGTGTGTGTGAGACCCTCTCCCTGTGTGTGAATGTGTGTGAGACCCTCTCCCAGTGTGTGTGAGAGAGAGACCGTCTTGTGTGTGTGTGAGACCCTCTCCCTGTGTGTGTGTGTGTGACTCTCTCCCTGTGTGTGTGTGTGACAGACCCTCTCCCTATGTGTGTGTGTGTGTGTGTGTGTGTGTGTGTGACTCTCTCCCTGTGTGTGTGTGAGAGAGACCCTCTCCCTGTGTGTGTGTGTGTGTGTGAGAGACCCTCTCCCTGTGTGTGTGGTGTGTGTGTGTGTGAGACTCTCTCCCTGTGTGTGTGTGTGTGTGTGTGTGTGTGTGTGTGACACTCTGTATCTCTGTCCCACTGTCTCTCACTGTCTGACTCTGTCTGTGTTTGAACCTGCCGCTCAGTGTAGTTTAGGTGTTGGAGCCAATTCTCCCCCACTCCCCACTCCCCACTCCCACCCCCAGGACTCGGGACCCACTATTTCACTCTCCTGGTCGCATTTGTGTTTAAATTGAAGTGCCGACACCCAGCGGCCGCGCTCCGTTGGATGGGACACGTTCACTGGTTTAAAGGACAGGTTTGCGGGAGTGGGTGTAATGTTCACAGGAGACAGGGGGAGACAGACTGGCCTTGGCCTGTGTGTGTGTGTTATTGGTGAGTTGGGGCCAGTAGTTTCTCTCTGGCGGCGGGAAGGGGTGCGGGTTAAAGTTTGTCAATGGGAAAAGTTTACATTGGAAATGTAGCCTTTGGTGTGACATGATTGTAATTTCTTGGAGAAAGTCTAATGACAGCAAAAGCCATGAAGATCAGCCTTGGAATAAAGTCAAATGTTAGAAAATCTCAGATGATAATTGAATTCCTTATTCTGGTGCAGAATCCCAGGGATTGGGACTAACGTTTCCCTGGGAGTGGGAAGGCTCCTGCCCTGTGCTGCTTGATGATCGGAGTGCCGCTTGGCCGCCGGTGCAGAACACTGTTCACCTGAGACTCCAACCAGGGAGGAGGGGGAGGAGGGCGCTGACTTGGCCTTTAGTTGATGAGAGGGGAGGGGCTGGCATTATCGGTTTATAAAAACTTGGCAGTGATTCCAGGTCCTGTGTCTCTGACACATGCTGCAGAGGATTGGAGAAGGGGAGGTGCTGCTGTTGTGTTTAAAGGGGATGGAGGAGAGAATGTTCCCCCAAGGGATTAAATTCACACTTGAGGGGCTGAGAATGAGCAAGGGGTGAATTTCCCGCAGTGATGCTCTCTTTTTTAATAAAAAGCGGTGTTTTGCTAGTGATGTAAGCTGTTTATTATTTGTGGTTCCAGTTTAGTGTGAGGTGGTGAGTTCATTCTCAGCGGAGAGTAGGTATCTCGAGCTGGCGCTTAAGGTTCGATTCTTCATTAGCCCAGACGCGAAATTAGTAAATTTTGTTTTAATGAATTAAGTTTGACTAACCGGGCTAGTTACATGCTAGGAAACTCTGTATTTGGAACCAAAGGTTGCAGGGAGCAGGACGAGAACCTCTCTCATTTTAAACATGATCCTGCAATGAGTTGGACTATTACTGGACTTACAAGATCACACGGTGGGTACTTTGAGAAGTTGGCTTTTAGGATAATAAGTCTGTTAATAAAAAGCTGGTGTAAGTTAAAGTGACCACACAGCTTTCAGGTTGTCATTAAAAACTCAACTGGTTCATTTAAGAAATTTGTCCTGCCTTGTTCTGATCTACATGTGAATCTAGGCCCACACCACCTCTTAACTGCCCTCAATGGTCTACTGAGGCATATGGTAGTATTAAACTGCCAAGGGGCTAAGGAGGCAGCTCACCAGCATCTTGGTAGCGAGAGTTGGGCAATAACTTGTTTTTAAAAGTGGCTTTATTTAAACTTAAACCTCAAGCTGAAGCCAAGTGGCTTCACCTGTACATCAGAGTGAAGGTGGCCGTGTAACCTGGGGTCTGTGTAACCTGGGGTCTGCTGCTGCAGCAACTTACATTTCTCTGTGAAATGTCCCAAGGTGCTTAACAGGAGCAGTAATCAAACAGCATTTGACACTGATCCAAATGAAATATTAGAACAGGCTGCCAAGAGTTCAGTTTTAAGGTGAAAACACAGAAACTTAGGGAACGAATTCCAGAACTGAGGGCTGGAAGAGATTATAAGATAGGGAGAGGAGGGGCATGACCATGAAGTGCTTTTTAAAAACGGGAATAAGAATTTTTAAGATTGAAGCATTGTTTGAACAGGTGCCAGTGTAGGTTGGTGAGGAGGAGGACTTGGTCTGCACCGAGTTCTGGATGATTTTAAGTTTCTGGTGGAGGGTTGGCTAGGAGCTCTGATGGAGTATTCAAGTGTAGAGGTAATAAAGGCACGAATGAGAGTTTCACCTACCGGTGAGCTGGGCAGGGGTGAATTCGGGTGATGTCATGGAAATAGGCAGTCTTAGTGTTGGTGCAAATGTGTTCAGAAGCTCATCTCGGTAGGAAGTCTGGTACATTCTGGTTTTGCACCATTCAGTAGATTGTGAAGTCCTGTAAAGATGTCCAAGTATTTAACTGAACTGCTGGGAATGATTTTTTATTGAAAGGATTTTTATAAGAGAAAGTGTTTATAAGCTCCTGCTCCAACTTCTCATCTAATCAAACACCGCTCGATCAATCTTCAGTGCAAAGCAGTCTTCCAGAGTTCTGCTGGAAGATGGGCAGTATAACTTGCCTGCAAAGTGGCCATTAAATTCTGCAGTACCGGTGTATGGGCAGGTGTTGTATAAAAACCATTTGTATGGGATCTGACTAGAGAGGTGCGTAGAGTTGTATGTGTGGATGGGTGGGTGTAGTCTAGTCTGAGATAATGGGATGGATATTAATTCGGAGTTTATGGTGGTGGTGGTGGGACGGAAGCAGTTGGCGTGGTTTGGAAACCTGGAAAGGACAGTTTCTCCTGGGTACTGCCAAGTTTAATGGTGGAGCCTGATTAGCTCTTCCCGTTTCCATATATTGACTGCTAGCTCGCTGTCGCATGGGGTGGGTAGGTGTTTGGTATCAGGTTGCAGCTGAGGAATGGAGAGAGGGGGCCATTGGAGGACAGAAGAAAGAGAGGCCAGAGCTGGGGCTGGGGTAGGGGAGCGGGTGTGCTGTGGAGATTGTGTTCCCTACCCCACACCAATGTCTCCTCTAAGGCGCAAGTCTCACAGTAAATGTCCCACGTGCAGAAACAGGCCATTCACAACTTGGTCAGGAAAGCTTTTCCAGCGCACAGCATTCGCTGCTGGACATGTAAGCTGCCTGTGAACAAAACAGTAACGCCATGGAGGAGTTCGTAACCCACCCAGTACTGAGAAAATTTAGTAAGGGGAGATCTGAAATGTGGGGAGTAAGTTAACATAAGGAAAAGGGACATAGAGCAGGTAAGGGATTGGGCAAGAATTTAACAAATTGACTATAATGTGAAATTATCCACTTGGAAGAAAAGACTTGCATTTATATAGCTCCTTTCACAACCTCCAGATGTCCCAAAGTGCTTCACAGCCAATTAAATAACTTTCAAGTGTAGTGACTATTGTAATGTAGGAAATGCAGCAGCCAATTTGCACACAGCAAGATCCCACAGACAGCAATGTGATAATGACATCCAGGACATCACTGCAGGAGTTCCTCAGGGTAGTGTCCTAGGCCCAACCATCTTCAGCTGCTTCATCAATGACCTTCCTTCCATCATAAGGTCAGAAGTGGGGGTGTTCGCTGATGATTGCACAATGTTCAGCACCATTCACAACTCCTCAGGTACTGAAGCAGTCCATGTCCAAATGCAGCAAGACCTGGACAATATCCAGGCTTGGGCTGACAAGTGACAAGTAACATTCGCGCCACACATGTGACAGGCAATGGCTATCTCCAACAAGATGGAACCTGCCCCTTGATGTTCAATGGCATTACCATCACTGAATCCTGCACTATCAACATCCTGGGGGTTACCATTGACCAGAAACTGAATTAGACTAGCCACATAGATACTGTGGCTACAAGAGCAGGTCAGAGGCTGGGAATCCTGCAATGAGTAACTCACCTCCTGACTCTCCAAAGCCTGTCCACCATCTACAATACACAAGTCAGGAGTGTGATGGAATACTCCCCACTTGCCTGGATGAATGCAGCTCCTACAACACTCAAGAAGCTTGACACCATCCAGGACAAAGCAGCCCACTTGATTGGCACCACATCCACAAACATTCACTCCCTCCACCACCGACGCACAGTAGCAGCAGTGTGTGTACCATCTACAAGATGCACTGCAGGAACTCACCCAGTCTCCTTAGGCAGCACCTCCCAAACCCATGATCCCTACCATCTAGGGCAGCAGACACATGGGAACACCACCACCTGCAAGTTCCCCTCCAAGTCACTCACCATCCTGACTTGGAAATATATCACCGTTCCTTCATTGTCATTGGGTCCAATTCCTGGAACCCTTCCTAACAGCACTGTGGGTGTACCTACACCACATGGACTGCAGCGGTTCAAGAAGGCAGCTCACCACCACCTTCTCAAGGGCAATTAGGGATGGGCAATAAATGCTGGCCCTGCCAGTGAAACCCATGTCCCATGAATGAATTTTTAAGAAAATGACCAGATGATCTGTTTGTGATTTTGGTTGAGGAATGAATATTGACCATGCCAGAAGGATAACTCCCTTGCTATTTTTCATATAATACCATGGGATCTCAGTTTACGGTCTTATCTGAAAGATAGAACTGGCACTTTGGCCGGAAGAATAAAAACAGAATTTTTTTTAATTGAGGTGAGAGAATGGGAAATATTGGAATTCAGAAGGATCTGGGTGTTCTTGTACACTGATCACTGAGTTAAGAAGCTGATCAGAGTTAACATGCAATTAAGAAAGCGAATGGTATGTTAGCCTTTATTGGAAGGGGTTAGAGCATTAGAGGAAGGAAGTATCTTGTTAAAGGTGTATAGTACTTTGAGATGGCACCTGGAGTACCATGCATGGTTTTGGCTGTCTTATCTAAGGAAGGATATACTTGCCTGAGATGGTGCAACAAATGTTCACCAGGTTCTTTCCTGAGATGGCAGGATTGTTATGAGAGGAGTGATTGAGTAGCATGAGCCTGTATTCTCCAGAGTTTGGAAAAGTGAGAGATGAACTCATTGAAACATGAAAGTTTTTGAAGGTTTCATGGTAGATGCTGCATGCTCCCCTCCCCCTGCCCCCACCACCGGTTGGAGAGAATGGAACTGGGAGTGATCGTTTCAGAATAAAGGGTCAGCCATTTCAGGACACTGATTTCTTCACTCGGAGGGTTGTGAATCTTTGCAATTAAGACCTAAGGATGCTCAGTCATTGAATACATTCAAGTGTGGGATTGCTAGATTTTTGGGCGCTAAGGAAATGGAGGGGTAAGAGGATAGGCTGGGAAAGTAGAGTTGAGATAGACAGCCAGGCTTGAGCAGTCTCCTCCAACACCTCTAGTTTCTTAAACTGAGGGTATTGGACAGAACAATAGCTGGTAGAAAGGATGATACCTGAGAGAGGAGGGGTGGGGGTGCTGTGCCCTCTCGGCGGGAGGTGGTGGGTAGGTGCTGTGTCCTCTGGAGTGGGTCTGATGGTCAACCCAATGCCCAACATTATCTGAACAATACTGCTAATGGAATGTAGTCAGAACAGTAAAACATAAGTCCCAGACAGATGTGATCAAACTGTCTGCCTCTGGTTAGCCTACACCTCAGGTCAAATGGCCTGTTTTGGGAGACAAAGGGCTGGAGCTTTCATTGTGATACCGAGGGTAGCCTCTGGTAGTTAAAAGTAGTATCAACATCAAAAGTGCAAACAGTGTAAAATTGTAGAGAGTTTTGAACGCTCTGAGGCCAGATTGTGCCTACAGTTGTTAACCACTTGATGGTTGTCCCGATTTGGTCCTTCCACATTCCCTCCATCGTTTTTTTTTGTACGGGTGCAAGTTGAGGTTCTGGCAGAGTGAGTGGTGTCAAACTCTCCAGACCCTTACCCAGTTGTGTGACAAACGGTATAATGTGTGACTGGCCCACTTGTAGTGAACCTTCTTTCAATGTAACCCTGCATCAGTTGCTTCAAATTGAGCTGCGCAAAATGATTTTTTTTTTTTAAGTTATTTATCGAAACTGTTAGTTCAGCTTGACCTTTTTATACCTGATATCAGCTGCAGGGTAAAAGGAAACTCTAATTTTACACTCAGCTGGTTAAGCCGAATAATTGCGTCAAAAGTAGAGGCCTGTCAGGTTGTGATGCCTCCTTTATATTGGAGGGGGGAGAAAGTGCAGTGATTTATTGGAAGTGTTACGAGCTGAGTATTTCCATTGCTTAAGATGTTATTAATGTGCCAACAGTACATTGGGAGAGTGAGGGAGTTTGTGTAAGACCTTGGGAGTCGGACTGCAACTGCCTTGAATCAAAGTGGGAAATTTTCAGAGCCTGTTGCAGTAATTTTAAATGCACTCAAATGAAGATATTCTACTGTCTGCTTAGCTGGTGTGCTGGATGAAAAGTCTGTTGTGGTCGGACATATGAAATGAATGAAGTGCAGTGGTTTAATTGAGCATTCAGTTCCAGTTTATAAACTTTCCATAGTCTGATCTCCAAAAAGATGCAGAGTTAGATTTTAGTTGTCAATGTATCATTTACCATTTTAATAAGTGCGCAACACAGACTGAAATGAAATAGGACGAGGATTTCTGAGTAACCTGTTCATTAATATCACTGTCTGATTTTCACATGATCATATGATATTAAACTTAAATCCAGTAGTCAAATTGTTTCTTTATGCCATATTCTGATGGTACTTTGCAGGAAATATTTTGAAAACCTTAGATGGAGATTCTGTACTTTTTTTTCATGAAAACTTACTAATCAGTGCTTTGGATGATTGCCTTTAGGAGGCAGTGTTTCTTGTACAATAAAGCTTTCATGTCACCATCCTAATGCTAACTGAAACTTCAATGTAATTAAATACAAATTATATTTAAAAATGATTAAATGTATCACTCTTCAATATGGGCTTATTTTTACTTCTCCATTTCAATGTCAGATTGCCAAATAGCAGGTGCTTTTCTAAATTTTAAATAAATTAAGGAATTTTATAGCAGAGTCATAGAGGTCTACAGCACAGAAAAATGCCCTTTGGCCCATCGTGTCTGCTCTGGTCAAACAAGTACCTAACTATTCTAATCCCATTTTCCAGCACTAGGCCCATAGCTTTGTATGCCATGGCATCGCAAGTGCACATTCAAATACTTCTTAAATGTTATGAGGGTTTCTGCCTCCACCACCCTTTCAGGCAGTGAGTTCTAGATTCTGCACCCTCTGGGTGCAAAAATTCTTCCTCACATCCCCTTTAAACCTCCTGCCCCTTACCTTAAATCTATGCCCCCTGGTTATTAATCCCTCCACCAAGGGGAATAGGTTCCTTCCTTTCTACCCTATCTATGCCCCTCATAATTTTGTACACCTCAATCATGTCCCCCCTCAATCTCCTCTGCTCCAGGGAAAATAACCCCAGACTATCCAATCTCTCCTTATAACTAAAATTTTCCAGCCCAGGCAACATCCTGGTAAATCTCCTCTGCACTCTCTCTAGTGCAATCACATCCTTCCTATAATGCGGAGTCCAGAACTGCACACAATACTCTAGCTGTGGCCTAACCAGCGTTTTATACAGTTCCAGCATAACCTCCCTGCTCTTATATTCTATGCCTTGGCTAATAAAGGCAAGTATCCCATATGCCTTCTTAATCACCTTATCTACCTGACCCACTACCTTAAGAGACCAGTGGACATGCACACCAAGGTCCCTCTGACCCTCGGTACTTCCCAGGGTTCTACCATTCATCGTGTATCCCCGTGCCTTGTTTGTCCTGCCCAAATGCATCACCTCACACTTATCCGAATTAAATTCCATTTGCCACTGATCAGCCCATCTGACCAGCCTGTCTATATCCTCCTGTAATCTAAGGCTATCCTCCTCACTATTTATCACCATCAATTTTCGTGTCATCCACAAACAGGCATCCAGTCACAAAAACACCCCTCAACCATCACCCTCTGCTTCCTGCCACTCAGCCAATTCTGGATCCAATTTGCCAAATTGCCTTGAATCCCATGGGCTCTTACCTTCGTTATCAGTCTCCCATGCGGGACCTTATCAAAAGCCTTGCTGAAGTCCAAGTAGACTACATCAAATGCATTGCCCTCATCTACACACCTGGTCACCTCTTCAAAAAATTCAATCAAGTTGATCAGACTTGACCTTCCCTTAACAAAACCATGCTGACTGTGCTTGATTAATCCCTGCCTTTCCAAGTGTAGATTAATTCTGTCCCTCAGAATTGCTTCCAATAGTTTCCCCACCACTGAGGTTAGACTGACTGGCCTGTAGTTCCCTGGTTTATCCCTTCCTCCCTTCTTGAATAACGGTACCTCATTGTCTGTCCTCCAGTCCTCTGGCACCTCTCCTGTGGCCAGAGAGGTATTGAAAATTATTGCCAGCTCCCCTGCTATCCCCTCCCTTGCATCACTCAACAGCCTGGGATACATTTCATCCGGGCCTGGAGATTTATCTACTTTTAAGCCTGCCAGACCACTTAGAACCTCCTCCCTTTCTATGCTAATTTCTTTAATTATATCACAGCCCTTCTGCCTGATTTCCATACCCGCGTTGTCCCTCTCACCTGTGAACACCAACACAAAGTATTCATTTAAAACCCTACCTACGTCTTCCAGCTCCACACACAAATTACCACTATGGTCCTTTCCTTAGCTTTCCTTAGCTTAATCTATTTTAAACAGCAGAAAAACTGGAGAACACACTTACCCATTATGCACCAATCAGCTCTCACCTTTGTGCTGACGTCACTTTTTGAAGCTTCCCCACACTCGCGCTGGTTCTGATCTCTCCGCTGCTCACTCGTGCTGTCTTGTGATGTCACTCTTGTTATTTTCAACAAGAACTGACTGCAGGACACTCTTCCCAGACTGCTTCATCGCGATGCTGACTGCAGGATGCTCTTCCCAGTCTGCTGCACTGTGATGCTGACTGCAGGATGCTCTTCCCAGACTGCTTCACCATGATGCTGACTGCAGGACGCTCTTCCCAGGCTGCTTCACCGCGATGCTGACTGCAGGACACTCTTCCCAGTCTGCTTCACCATGATGCTGACTGCAGGACACTCTTCCCAGTCTGCTTCACCACGATGCTGACTGCAGGACGCTCTTCCCAGACTGCTTCTCCGCGATGCTGACTGCAGGATGCTCTTCCCAGGCTGCTTCACCACGATGCTGACTGCAGGACACTCTTCCCAGACTGCTTCACCGCGATGCTGACTGCAGGACGCTCTTCCCAGGCTGCTTCACCATGATGCTGACTGCAGGACGCTCTACCCAGGCTGCTTCACCACGATGCTGACTGCAGGACACTTCCCAGACTGCTTCACCGTGATGCTGACTGCAAGACACTCTTTCCAGACTGCTTCACCGCGATGCTGACTGCAGGACACTTCCCAGACTGCTTCACCATGATGCTGACTGCAGGACGCTCTTCCCAGACTGCTTCACCGTGATGCTGACTGCAGGATGCTCTTCCCAGACTGCTTCACCGTGATGCTGACTGCAGGACTCTCTTCTCAGACTGCTTCAGCGTGATGCTGACTGCAGGACACCCTTTCCAGACTGCTTCACCGCGATGCTGACTGTGAGACACCCTTTCCAGACTGCTTCACCGCGATGCTGACTGCAGTACACTCTTCCCAGACTGCTTCACCGCGATGCTGATTGCAGGACACTCTTCCCAGACTGCTTCACCGTGATGCTGACTGCGGAATACTCTTCCCAGTCTGCTTCACCGTGATGCTGACTGCAGGATTCTCTTCCCAGACTGCTTCACCACGATGCTGACTGCAGGACACTCTTCCCAGACTGCTTCACTGTGATGCTGACTGCAGGACGCTCTTCCCAGACTGCTTCACTGTGATGCTGACTGCAGGACGCTCTTCCCAGACTGCTTCACCACGATGCTGACTGCAGGACACTCTTCCCAGACTGCTTCACTGTGATGCTGACTGCAGGACGCTCTTCCCAGACTGCTTCACCACGATGCTGACTGCAGGACGCTCTTCCCAGGCTGCTTCACCACGATGCTGACTGCAGGACGCTCTTCCCAGACTGCTTCACCGCGATGCTGACTGCAGGACGCTCTTCCCAGGCTGCTTCACCGCGATGCTGACTGCAGGACGCTCTACCCAGGCTGCTTCACCACGATGCTGACTGTAGGACACTTCCCAGACTGCTTCACTGTGATGCTGACTGCAAGACACTCTTCCCAGACTGCTTCACCGCGATGCTGACTGCAGGACACTCTTCCCAGACTGCTTCACCGTGATGCTGACTGCAGGACACTATTCCCAGACTGCTTCACCGCGATGCTGACTGCAGGACACTTCCCAGACTGCTTCACCGCGATGCTGACTGCAGGACGCTCTTCCCAGGCTGCTTCACCATGATGCTGACTGCAGGATGCTCTACCCAGGCTGCTTCACCACGATGCTGATTGTAGGACACTTCCCAGACTGCTTCACTGTGATGCTGACTGCAAGACACTCTTCCCAGACTGCTTCACCGCGATGCTGACTGCAGGACACTCTTCCCAGACTGCTTCACCGCGATGCTGACTGCAGGACACTATTCCCAGACTGCTTCACCGCGATGCTGACTGCAGGACACTTCCCAGACTGCTTCACCGTGATGCTGACTGCAGGACGCTCTTCCCAGACTGCTTCACCGTGATGCTGACTGCAGGACGCTCTTCCCAGACTGCTTCACCGTGATGCTGACTGCAGGACTCTCTTCTCAGACTGCTTCAGCGTGATGCTGACTGCAGGACACCCTTTCCAGACTGCTTCACCGCGATGCTGACTGTGGGACACCCTTTCCAGACTGCTTCACCGCGATGCTGACTGCAGTACACTCTTCCCAGACTGCTTCACCGCGATGCTGATTGCAGGACACTCTTCCCAGACTGCTTCACCGTGATGCTGACTTCGGAATACTCTTCCCAGTCTGCTTCACCGTGATGCTGACTGCAGGATTCTCTTCCCAGACTGCTTCACCACGATGCTGACTGCAGGACACTCTTCCCAGACTGCTTCACTGTGATGCTGACTGCAGGACACTCTTCCCAGACTGCTTCACCACAATGCTGACTGCAGGACGCTCTTCCCAGACTGCTTCACTGTGATGCTGACTGCAGGACGCTCTTCCCAGACTGCTTCACCACAATGCTGACTGCAGGACGCTCTTCCCAGACTGCTTCACCACAATGCTGACTGCAGGACGCTCTTCCCAGACTGTTTCACTGTGATGCTGACTGCAGGACGCTCTTCCCAGACTGCTTCACCACGATGCTGACTGCAGGACGCTCTTCCCAGACTGCTTCACCACGATGCTGACTGCAGGATGCTCTTCCCAGACTGCTTCACCATGATGCTGACTGTGGGACACCCTTCCCAGACTGCTTCACCGCGATGCTGACTGCAGTACACTCTTCCCAGCCTTCCCATGGAGACCTCCATGCACACACATGTGGGCACCAGTTCATCAGAGGCAGATGCACTCCTCCGAATCAAGGGCCACTCTGTTGAGGGCTTCCAACAGCTTTTGTTGACTCTCCACGATGAGTTGGAAGGCCGAATCCAGAGGCTCGTCATCTGACTCGGACCTCACAGAAACCTCTTCTCTGAGTGCTGAACGTGCCTCTTCCTGCAGACACATGTCCATGTGGTGACCACCAGATTATGAAACTGAGCCTCACCGAGGTGTGTGTCTCTGCGCTGGTGGAGGGTGTCTGTAACCGCTGTGATGGGTCTTCCAGGCTGCCTATTTCCAATGGAGGAGGTGTCCTCTTTGCTGGAGGTAAGGACTTGGATGGAGCTGAGGACCAGGCTGGCTGAGGGTGTCGGATTATTGGACCTTAAGTAAGTTTGAGCCTTATGCATATTTAACAATATGTGCAAACTATTTTGAATAGCTTGTTTTGGTGGTTGATTTTATTGTGGTTCAGTTGGTAGCACTCAGTCATAAAGTTGTGGCTTCAAGTGCCAATCTCGAGACTCCAGTCTCATCCGGGCGGACACTCACTCCCAGTGCCGCACTGAGAGGGTGCTTCCCTGGCCAAAGTGCCCACTTTCAGATGAGATGTTAAATTTTGGCCCTGCCTGACCCCTCAGGTAGATATAGAAGACCCCTTGGCACTATTTCAAAGAACAGCAGGAGAGCTGTCCCCAGTGCGCTGGCCAATATTTATCCCTTAACCAACATCAGTAAAGAAACACATTATCTGATCATTATCACACTGCTGCTCGTGGGAGCTTGTTGCCTGGAAAGTAACTACTGTTTCCTACATTACAACATTGACAGCACGCCAAACTAATTCAATGGCAGTAAGGTTGTTTGGCATGTCCTTGGGTTCAGAAAGTGCTATATAAATGTAAGTCTCTTTCTGTTAAGCTAATGGCAAAGGGAAGGGGGCCTGTTAAGTGAAAGCGTCCTTTCAAGTAAAACTTGAATTTCCTTCTGAATGACAATATTGCTGTGAAGATAGATCACTGCTTCACTATCTATGGAGCCAAGGTCTTTGTTAAGTGCAGCAGGATTGGTGAGTTATGTTCACCTGCAAGAATATATAATTACATAAATATTCAACCACTCTTCAATTGGCTAAAGATTGTCTTTGAACATGGTCAAGATGGTTTCTCATGTGCCAATGACTGGCTGGACAATAACCCTCCAACAAATTGATGGGATTATCATTGGACATGGGACAGTTCTGCTGGTGTCTGATAGAATTGGCCATAGAAAATAACCATCCATATAGGGCATTGGAAAAATGCAGCAGTGCTTAGGGCCTTCAGGAGCCAGGTCAGTAAACAGAAATTAACATTGCTTTTCATCCCCAGGAGACTATGGGTTAGTGAATGAACCTTGTGCCAAATCCCTGATTTTAATTAAAATAAAAATAAATAATTCTTGAGATGTGGGCACCATTGGCAAGGTTAATTATTTATTAACAACCCTTGGTTGCTTTGAGAAGATGGTGGTGAGCCTTAAATAGAACTGAATGTTTGACTAGACCACTTCAGAGAGCAGTTTAGAGTCATTCATGTTAGTGAGGGATGGGAGTCACACAGACCCAGACTGACTAAGGACACTGGATTCCCTCCCCGAAGGGTAGTTGTGAACCAGTTGGGTTTTATTGACAATCCGACAGTTTCATGGTTATTTTACTGAGATCAGCTCTTTATAAGATTCAAATTCTCAAAATACCATGGTGGGCTTTGAACTCTCATTCTTTGAGTTATTACTCAAAGGGAGGGATGAAGAAAGCCTGTGGTTTGGAGACAATTGCCAAAAATGAGCTGCTCTTGCTGCTGCTGTTCTGAGACAGTTGAATGAAATTCTGTTGTTCCCCAGTACACTTGTAGATTTGGATTACAAATTTCACAAAGAGAGACTTTTCTGTAACACATTACTGGACCGTGAGATGTCCCAAAGCACTTCCCAGTCAATGTAGTATTTTTGGAAGTGCAGTCAATATTATAATGTAAGAAATGCAGTAGCCAATTTATACACAGCAAGATCCCACAAGTAGCGATGTGATAATGACCCAATGATCTGTTTTTGTGATGTTAGTTGAGGGATAAATATTGGTCAGGACACTGGGAAGATTTCCCCTGCTCTCCGAATAGGGGTCATGGGATTTTTTAAAAATTCCATCTGAGGGAGCAGACAGGACCACAGTTTAACATCTTTTTTGAAAGACAACATCTGAGAGAGTGCAGCAATCCCTCGGTACTGCCCTGGACCAGCATGCCAGCCTTATATTCAGGTATCTAAACTGGGACTGAACCCACAATCATCTGATTCCAAGGTTGTGAGTGCTGTGCACTGAGTCACCACCTACTTCATTGCTAAAGAATCTACCTGATATTTAGCTGATTCTTCAGGGATTTGCAGCACTCGAGCTCTGGAGACCTGTGCTGTTATAAGAAGCAGGCTGAATTTTAAATGGTGCAGGCAGATTCTGGTTCACAGGAGCCTTGAGAAAGATTGTATGGTTTGGGAGGATCCCAGTCATATGAGGGCTCTCCAATCCACCCAGCAGAGTTTTTATTTTTGTAGCAAAACTTTGTCCAGCAGCAGCTTTTATTTTTTATGGCACCCTTAATATAGTCAAGTCTTAAGGTGCTTCATGGACTAAACTGGACAAATTGACAGTGAGCTACATAAGGGTTAAGTGAGCAAAAGCTTGTTCTAAGATATGTTTTGTGGGCCTGTTTTAAAGGCAGGGAGAGAGAGGTGGTGAGGCAGTGAAATTTAAAGAGGCAAATAGAAACACTGGGGTCTGGATGGTTGTAGCATCAGCCAATGGTGAGGTGAAGGAAATCAGGAGAGGCCAGAGTTGAAGGAGCAGTGAGTAGTTGCAGGAGGTGAGCACGTAGGTAAAGGGGAGGTTGTGGAGGAATTTGAACACGAGTGAATACATTTATGCTGATGTCTTTTATACCCTGAGACAACCTCATGAGGAAGCTATGCAGATATGTGGTGGGTCTCCAAGCTCTGTATCTTATGTCTTCATCCATATTGTTGATTATGACATTGTTAGAACCTAATTTTTATCAGGCTCTTTTGCAGCTGTTCCTTTTTGCAAACTTTGCTGGCAGACCCGTCTGGGAATCACCTTGCTTCACTCACCAACCTGAACCAATACAATACGATGGTGGGCATCATGAGTGCTGTTAATTGTTGTACCCCCTGGTGAATGTGTCTTTCTTCCAGAGGCTCAGTTACTGTCCAGGTCGTCAGCCCTTTCCATTTTTCCACTGTCTGACCTTAGCCCTGCGTTAAAAAATGATTTTTTTGTAAGATGCTCCATCTCAGATATAAAAAATTCAAATGCTTTCCTCTCCACTCCAAAGTGGGATGAACTTGAAACCACAAACTAATAAAGCACCAACGCTCTGATTATAATTTTCACAGAATTGTTACAGTGCAGGGGCAGGTCATTCAGCCCATCATGTGTGTATCTGCTGTCTGAATGAGCAAGTCTTGCCATTCCCCTGCTTTCTCCCTGTAATCCTGCACATTCTTCCTTTTCAGATGAGTCTAATTCCCTTTTGAAAGTTTTGAACCAGCCTCCACGCTCTCAAACAGTGCAATCCAATCCGTAACCACTCGGTGTGAAATTGTCTTTCCTCATGTTGCTTTTGCTTTTTTTGCCAATTATTTTAAATCAGTGCTCTCTGGTTCTCGATCTTTGCACAAGCAGGAACAATTTCTCTCTTTCTACTCTGTCCAGGCCCCTCATGATTTGAACATTTCTATCAAAAACTTCCTCTCAGCCTTCTTTTCTCCGAGGAAACAGTCCTAACTTCTCCAGTCTATCTTCATAACTGAAGTTCCTCATCCTGGAACCATTCTCATGAATGTTTTCTGCACTCTCTAAACTTTCACATCCTTTCTAAAGTGTGGCACCCAGAACTGGATGCAATACTCCAGATGAGGCCAAACTAGTGTCTTATACAAGTTCAACATAACCTCCTCGCTCTTGTACTCTATGCCCCTATTAATAAAGCCCAGGATACTGTATGTTTTATTAACCGCTCCCTCAACCTGTCCTGTCACCTTCAATGATTTATGCACATGTGCACCCAGGACCTTCTGCTCCTGCACCCCCTTTAGAGTTGTTCCCCTTATTTTATTCTGTGTCTCCATGTTCTTCCTATTGAAATGAATTCATTTCTCCACATTGAGCTTCATCTGTCACCTGTCCACCTATTCCAACAACTTGTCTACGTACCTTTGAAGTTCTACACTATCATCCTTAGTTCACAATGTTTCCAAGTTTTATATCATCCACAAACTTTGAAATTGCTCCCTGCGCACCGAGGTCTAGGTCATTAATAAATATCAGGAAAAGAAAGGACCCAACACTGACCCCTGGGAAACTCCTACAAGCCTTCCTCCAGCCATTAATCACTGCTCTGTTTCCTGTCACTCAGTCAATTTCATATCCATACTGCTTTTACCCAGATGTATAAGCTATATGTAGATGATCTAACGATGTGAATAAAGCAAATTGAGAGTTAAGAGAGAATTGGCTCTTCTCCTCTTTGTACAAAGCCAACAACCATTACCAGTGACCTCCGGCAACACTACTGTCCCTTTTATTCCATGAGCTATAAATTTGCTCACAAATCTGTTGTGTGGCACTGTATCAAACAGCTTTTGGAAGTCCATGTACACCACCTCAACAGTATTACCCTCATCAACCCTCTCTGTTATCTCTTCAAAAAAAACTCCATGTTCGGTAAAGACTATTTTTCCTTAAATCCCTGCTGGCTTTCCTTAATTAACCTGCATTTGTCCATGTGACTATTAATTTTGTCCTGAATTGTTTCTGGACTTCCCCATCACTGAAGTTAAACTGACTGGTCTGTAGTTGCTGGGTTTATCTTTAAGCCCTTTTTTGAACGAGGGTGTAATGTTTGCAATTCTCCAGTCCTCTGGCAGCACACCCGAGTCTAAGACTGGAAAAGTATAGCCAGTGTCTCTGTAATTTCCACTCTCACTTCCCTCCATTTCATTGGATGCTTTTCATCTGGCCCTGTTTCCTAATCACATTAAAGTACAGGCAGCCTATCCAATGCCTCTCTCTATGAAGTTTAAATCCTGCCTATGTATTAATTGCCTCCTCTTTCACCATGACCTGGGTAGCACCTTCCTCCTCGGTAAAGACAGATGAACACTGTGCATCAAATACTTCAGCCACGTCCTGTGTCTCCATGTGGAAATCCCCCTTTTCATCCCTGATCAGCTGCATTCCCACCCTTTGCCATCCTTTTGCTGTGAATATGCCATTAGAAGACTTTGGGATCCCCTTTTATGTTAGCTGCCACTCTTTTCATACCCTTTCTTTGCTCCTCTTATTTGCTTTTTCCTCCTTCTGAGCCTCTGTACTCGGCCTACTCTCTACTGTATAAGCCACCTGACATCTGCCATAAACACACTTTTTCTTTTTTATCTTATTCTCTATCTCTTTTGTCACCCGGGGAGCTGTGGATTTGTTTGCCCTACTTTTCCGCTTTGAGGGATGATACCTTGACTGTGCCCAAACTCTCTCTTTGAAGGTAGCCCATTGTTCAGCTACCAATTTTCCTGCCAACCTTTAATGTGATAAGGCAATCCAAATAAATTGAAAGCCATTCTTACACCATTAAAGTTGACTTTTCCCCAGTTAGGGGGAGATAGTGGCGTCATGATCATGTCTCTAAACTAGTAATTCAGAGCAAAAACAGAATTACCTGGAAAAACTCAGCAGGTCTGGCAGCATCGGCGGAGAAGAAAAGAGTTGATGTTTCGAGTCGTCATGACCCTTCAACAGAACTCACAGTCAGGAAGGGGTTGCCCTGGACATCCTCAACATCGACGCTGGACCCCATGAAGTCTCATGGCATCAGCTAGGCCAGGAAACTTCCTGTGGATTATCACTTATTGTCTCCCTCAGCTGATGAATCCATGTTGAACACCACTTGGAGGAAGCACTGAGGGTGACAAGGGCGCAGAATGTACTCTGGGTGAGGGACTTCAAATTACTGGATTAGCATCACTATTGGCTGAGCTGGTCGAGTGGCTAGACTGGGTCTGTGGCAGGTAGTGAGGGAACCAACGTGAGGTGAAAACCCACTTGACCTCATCCTCACCAATCTACCTGTTGCAGATGCATCTGTCCATGACAGTATCGATAAGAGTGACCACTGCACAGTCATTGTGGAGTCAAAGTCCTGTCTTCACATTGAGGATACTCTCCATCATGTTGTGTGGCACTACCACTGTCCTAAATGGGATAGATTTCAAACAGATCCAGCAACTATACTGGGCATCCATGAGGTGCTGTGGGCCATCAGCAGAACAGAATTGTACTCAAAACACAATCTGTAGTCTTGTGGCCCAGCATATCCCCCACTCTACCATTACCATCAAGCCAGGGGATCAACCCTGGTTCAATGAAGAGTGCAGGAGGGCATGTCAGGAGCAGCACCAGGCATACCTAAAAATGAGGTGTCAACCTGGTGAAACTGCGACACAGGACTGTGTTTGCATACCAAACAGCATAATTAGTAAGTGATAGACAGAGCTAAGCGATCCCACAACCAATGGATCAGATCTAAGCTCTGCAGTCCTGCCACATCCAGTTGTAAATGGTGGTGGACAATGAAACAACTCACTGGAGGAGGAGGGTCCACAAATATCCCCATCCTCAATGATGGGGGAACACAGCACATCAGTGCAAAAGATAAAGCTGAAGTGTTTGCTACAATCCTCAGCCAGAAGTGCCGAGTAGATGATCCACCTCGGCCTCCTCCGGAGGTCCCAGCATCACAGATGCCAGTCTTCAGCCAATTCGATTCACTCCATGTCATATCAAGAAATAGCTGAAGACACTGGATACTGCAAAGGCTATGGGCCTTAACAATATTCAGACAATAGTACTGAAGGCTTGTGCTCCAGAACTTGCCGCGCCCCTTGCCAAACTATTCCAGTCTACTTTCCATCATCAGTAAAGTAATGGAAGGGGTCATCAACAGTGCTATCAAGCGGCACTTGCTTAGCAATAACCTGCTCACTGATGCCCAGTTTGGGTTCAGCTAGGGCCACTCAGCTCCAGACCTCATTACAGCCTTGGTTCAAACATGGACAAAAGAGCTGAATTCTAGAGGTGAGGTTAGAGTGACTGCCCTTCACATCAAGGCAGCATTTGACTGAATGTGGCATCAGGGAATCTTAGCAACACTGGAGTCGGTGGGAATAAGGGGAAAAACTCTCTGTTGGCTGGAGTCAAGGATGATGGTTGTGGTTGTTGGAGCCCAATCATCTCAGTCCCCGGACATCACTGCAGGAGTTCCTCAGGTTAGTGTCCTAGGCTCAAACAACTTCCAGCTGCTTCATCAATGACCCTCCTTCCAACATAAGGTCAGAAGTGGGGATGTTTGCTGATGACTGCATAATGTTCAGCACAAGTTGTACTTCTCAGATACTGAAGCAGTCCATGTCCAAATGCAGCAAGACCTGGACAATATCCAGGCTTGGGCTGACAAGTGGCAAGTAACATTTATGCCACAAGTGCCAGAGAATGACCATCTCCAACAAGAGAGAATCTAATCATTGCTTCTTGACAATTAATGGCATAACCATCGCTGAATCCCCAAATATCAACATCCTGGGGGTTACCATTGACCGGAAACTGAACTGGACCAGCCATATAAATACTGTGGCTACAAGAGCAGATCAGTGGCTGGGAATCCTGTGGCAAGTAACTCACCTCCTGACTCCCCAAAACCTGTCCACCATCTACAAGGCACAAGTTAGGAGTGTGATGGGATACTCCCCGCTTGCCTGGGTGAGTGCAGCTCCCACAACACTCAAAAAGCTCAACACTATCCAGAACAAAGCAGCCAACTTGATTGGCATCCTTTCCACAAACATTCACTCCCTCCACCACCGATGCACAGTAGCAGCAGTGTGTACCATCTACAAGATACACTGCAGGAACTCACCAATGCTCCTTCGGCAACATCTCCCAAATCCACAACCACTACCACCTGGAAGGACAAGGGCGGCAGATAGATGGGAACACCACCACCTGGAAGTTCCCCTCCAAGTCACTCACCATCCTGACTTGGAAATATATCGCCGTTCCTTCACTGTCACTGGGTCAAAATCCTGGAACTCCCTCCCTAATGGCACTGTGGGTGTACCTACACCCCATGGACTGCAGCAGTTCAAGAAGGCGGCTCACTGCCACCTTCTCAAGGGCAATTAGGGATGGGCAATAAGTGCTGACCCAGCCAGTGATGTCCTCGCCCAATGAATAATAAAAAAAATTCCTACTCTGGATTGGTTGTTGACCTTTTCCATAACAAAACCTTCTGTTACAATGACCACCTTAATGTTTTCCTACTGATATTTGAGCTACTTGGCCCAGCTGTTTTGCAAGAACCTGACCTAACAGTGCCTCCTTTCTTGTTGAATTGCAAACATGTTGCAGTGTAAAATTTTCCTGAAGACTCTCGAAACATTTGCCCCCTCTCTGTCCTTTACATCACTACAATCCCAGTCTATATTTATATAATTAAAGTCTCCCATTATAACCGCACTATAATCTTTGCACCTGTCTGTAATTTCCTTGTGAATTTGTTCCTCTATGTCTTTCTCACTAGTTGGTGGCCTGTAGACTACACCGAGCAATGTAATTGCACCATTTTGTTTATTCATTAGCTCAAGTCAAATAGATTCTGTCCTTGACCCCTCTGGGGTATTCTCTTTCTGCAGCACTGCAATGCTCTCCTTAACCAATACCTCCACCCCTCTTTTCCTTCCTTTCCTAACTTTTCTTTACAAATATTCCACGTATCCAGGGATATTTAACGTCCCAGTCCTGCCCTTCTTTGGGCTAGGCATTGTATTCCCACATGACCGTTTTATATCTTTGGCAATTTTTCTTTTGAAAAAAGCCCAAAGTTTCACTATGCCAACATTAACCCGATACCTTGGATAGCAGGGGTGGTGGGTGGGGACGAAAGGCATTGTCTTAGGAAAGAAACAAGCAGATTAACTCAGCCTCATGCTTAAAAAGAAAAAAAATGCCTTGTCAAAAACTTCCAAATATAAGTTTCAGCCTAATGCAGATGCTGAATTTCTCTGCTTTTCCCTAACCCTTCAAGGAGCCCCCAGTCCAATGTGGAGATTCTACAGTTGCATCATTTTCTAACTTACATCTGCTAATAATTGAGCAGACACAGCAGGGTACCTGCTGTGACCATCACTCTGGTATTCTGTTTTGTTGTAACACTTTTTTCCCCCTCCCCTACACACTATGGTATCATTTTCTTGAGAAAACTCTTGGCAGAAGTTGGTAAATTTGGAAAATAGCTTTGTTTTTGTCATGCAGACAGGCCCATTGTGATGGAACCCCCTGTCCTTGGATCATTGCTGAGCATCATCCATTTTAATCTCTCAGATTTGTACAGGAATTGCCATTTAACAAGTGGGACAGCACTGCCAACTTTGCAGTTATGCTTTTTCTAAAAAAATATGTTTTTAAGCTGAAGTGCATTTTGTACCATTAAATTCAGCATTGGTGTAAAATAATTGCTGGTTTAACACCAGTGCTGAATTGGTGGTGGGTGAATTGAGTATTGGGTCCTGAGCCAGTGCTGACGTTGAGTAG
This sequence comes from Carcharodon carcharias, assembly GCF_017639515.1. NCBI lineage: Eukaryota > Metazoa > Chordata > Chondrichthyes > Lamniformes > Lamnidae > Carcharodon > Carcharodon carcharias. The sequence goes on along the minus strand of NC_054472.1, from coordinate 5,530,047 downwards.
GGATTGCCTTTGGGTCACGCTCCTTTCCACTGTCCTTTTGGGCTTGATTCCAGACTCTAGTTGTGAGACTGCTATAACATGAAGCTTGTGTTTTCAGCAAACACTGACCGCATCATCTGTGTGAGCACACTCTTTGGCTAGCATCGCAATGAGCTGCGTGTGTCACTGCACAACTGAAGTTTATCAGTTCCTGTTCTGCCATATTGCAGAGTTAACTTAGCGTGTCTTTTTTATGAAGTGATTCTTTCAAACTCTCTGATTGGAGTGTTTGAGTTCCAATAAGATAGTGAGATATTTCAAGTTATTCATCAATTCCTTTCCCTCTTGTCCTAGCCCTGAACTTGCATCTTTCTCTACTTTCTCTCCCATCTTCCCTCATTCCCCCACAAATTAATCTTGTCCATGAGACCCACCTTGTACTCCCTTGACTGTATTGTCACTAAAGCAACCCAGCTTCCTCTCCTGGTCCCCATGTTAATCAATATTGTTAACAGTTTGCCCTCTTCAGCTGTTGTCCCATCTTCACACCTCTCCTCAAAAAACCAATTCTTAAACTAGCCGTCCCTGCAAACTACTCGCCCATCCCCAGCCTCCCCCTTTCCTCTCGAGTCTTTGAATGCGTTGTTACCTCCCAAATCCATTCTCATCTTTCCCAGAACTCCATGTTTGAATCCTTCCAATCAGGTTTCTGCCCTGCCACAGTGCTGAAACAGCTCTTATCAAAGTCACAAATGACATCCTGTGTGACATGGTCGACTAGACCATCCTCCTCCAATGCCTCTCCAGTCGTCCAGCTGGGTGGGACTGATCTTTCCTGGTTCCGGTTTTTAACTATCTGATTGTGACCAGAGAATCGTTGTCAATGACTACCCTTCCTGCTCCTACACTATTACCTCTGGTAACTCCCAAGATTCAACCCTTGAGCCCCTCCTATTTCTCATCCACTTGCTGCCCCATGGGGATGTCATCTCAAGTCACAGCGTAAATTTATATGTATACTGGCAACATCTAGCTCTACCTCACCACCATCTCTCTCAACTCCTCCACTGTCACTAAATTATCAGACTGCTTAACCCACTGCTTATCCCACATCCGGTACTGGATGAGTGGAACTTTCTTCCAATTAAATATTGGGAAGACCAAAGCCATTGTTTTTGGTCACCACAATGAATTCGATTCCTAAATACTGACTCCATCCCTCTCCCTGAGGGCAGAGCCAGACTGTTCACAGCCTCAGTGTTGTATCTGACCCTGAGGTTAGATTCTGACCATATGTTTGCACTCACGAAGATGCTGCTTCCAGCTCCATAACTCCACCTCTGCCTCACTTCTGCTGCTGAGACCCTCCACCTAGACGCGACTATTCCAAAGAATGCCTGACTGACCTTCCACATTCCACCTCAGAACCTGAGCTCATTCCAATCTCTGCCTGTTTCCTAAATCACACCAAAGCCTGAATTTTCATGGTGAGGGGAAAGGCCTTAACCCAAATGGCCCGGTGACTAGATCTGGAAGTCCTGCCACCACCACCGTTTTGGCCAGGGTGGTGGACAGAGCTGGGGCGCACTTTGCACACGCAAATGGTCCATGGAGGTCGTGGCGTGTTTAACAGCTGCCTGTTGTTAGAAGCGATTTTTGTCACCCGGGTTTCTGAAACACCACGTGTGGGATTTACACCTTTGAGGCGAAGGTCTAAACTTACTGGAGTTCTTTGGAGAGCTCAGATACCCCTTTGGAGAGCTCAGATACCCCTTTGGGAGCTCAGATACCCCTTTGGAGAGCTCAGATACCCCTTTGGAGAGCTCAGATACCCCTTTGGAGTGCTCAGATACACCTTTGTGAAAGCTTCAGACAATTTCAACAAGTGCTGCAGAATTTCCACAAATTCAAACACCGGGTGTGTGGCCGAAACTCAAGGAAATTGAAGGGTGTGGCCTGTTCCCTTAGGGCAGATATTTGTTTGCCTCTCGTGACTCAGGCAACCCAGGTGGCAGGAAGGAGAATGTGCCAGAGAAGGGAACATGCACATCGTGACAAAGAGGCCGCAAAATGGGTCGGCACCTTGGCATATTCGTGCCACAGAGGGAGGCGAGCAGGAGCAACATGAGGCCAGAGGGAGAGGACCAGGCCTGGAGTTGGAGGCAGTGCAGTGGTCATCGGGCAGGACATGGAGGACAACCAGCTTTACCCTGAGGTAAAGGTCTGCTGACTTTGGAGGCCCTATCTCCATATGACTGAGTTCCAATGCAGAACGTCTCCAGTTAAGTGAGGAAATGACACGTGCCATGGTCCAACAAGATCTTGCACCACACTCTGCCAATCCTCATGCCCTGCCAGTGGCTCAAGGTCACCGTGGCTCAGAGTCTTTATGCAGCCAGCTCTTTCCAGGGCTCAGCAGGAGACCTCTGCAGCCTCTCACAGTCAGCTTTACACAGTTACATCAAGGCAGTCACTGATGCCCTGTTTGCTTGGCTGGGGAGCGCACATTAACTTCCCGATGGATGTGACGTCTCAGCTGCAGAGAGTCAGGGGATTTGCAGAATTAGCTGGCTTCCCTCGAATGCAGGGGGCTATTGACTGCACCCAGATCGCCATAAGGTCTCCAGTTCAACATCCGGATCTCTTTGTGAACAGCAAATCCTTCCACTCCCTGAATATGCGAGGGATGCTTGTCCACACCGAGGCATTTCCTGTGTGTCTGCTTGGCACCTAGAAGCTGCCAGGACTCATTTTATCCTGAAGAATTCACAGGTCCCTCAGCTTTTTCAAACACCAACACTTGGGGAGGGCTAACAAGGCAAGGGATTATACTATGAATGGTAGGACCCTGGAAAGTACTGAAGGTCAGAGGGACCTTGGTGTGCATATCCACAGACCCCTGAAGGTAGCAGGGCAGGTAGAGAAGGTGGTTAAGAAGGCATATGGGATATTGGCCTTTATTAGCTGAGGTGTAGAATACAAGAGCAGGAAGGTTATGCTGGAACTGTATGAAACACTGGTTAGGCCACAACTGGAGTACTGCGTGCAGTTCTGGTCACCACATTACAGGAAGGATGTGATTGCACTGGAGAGGGTGCAGAGGAGATTTACCAGGATGTTCCCTGGGCTGGAGGGTCTGAGCTATGAGGAAAGATTGGATTGGCTGGGGGTGTTTTCCTTGGAGCAGCGAAGGTTGAGAGGGGACCTGATAGAGGTGGATAAGATTATGAGGAGCATTAATAAGGTGGCTAGGTAAGTATGTTTTTCCATTAGTAGAGGGGTCAATAACCAGGGGGCATAGATTTAAGGTAAGAGGTAGAAGGCTAAGAGGGGAGTTGAGGAGAAATTTTTTCACCCAGAGGGTGGTGGGAGTCTGGAGCTCACTGCCTGAAAGGGTGGTTGAGTCAGAAACTCTCGTAACATTTAAGAAGTATTTAGATATTCACTTGTGTTGCCATAGCCTCCAGGGCTATGGGCCAAGTGCTGGAAAATGGGATCAGTGTAGTCAGATCTTTGTTGACTGGCATGGACATGGAGGCCACTCGGCCCATCTTCTGTGCTGTAAATGTCTGAGTCAGGTCTCTGGCCTTTGGGTGGACAAGGGCCCTCGTCCTTATGGATGTGGCTGTGCCTCCTTTAGGCAGCTGTAAGCGGAGTCTGAAAGGTACTAACCATGTACCAACCCGCAGCACAATCAAGCAGTCTATTGGCATCCTTAAAATATGTTTTGGGTGCCCTGACCACTCAGGATGAACTTCAAGGATAGTAGTGGTGTGCTGCATGCTACACAATATGGTGCAGTGGAGGGGCCTGCAACTAGAGGGGGCAGAAACCAAGCTTGTAACTACATCATCTGAGGAGGAGTTCGATGAGGGAGATGAGAATCAGGAGGAAGAGACCCCTGTCCAGGGTCATGGATCTGACACTGAGGAGGAGGAAGAGGGAGGCAATGGCAGAGGAGCTGAGGGGAAAGCCCATGGCTGATTCTTTACGAAAGGGGGTCATCACCAGAAGCTTGCTAACCTGAATAGGTAGGCTCTTGAAAGCTCACAGTTGACATCAGCCAGTCCCTTGTGAACAGTTCCTGCATCATAAACCCTTCACATGGAAGCCACTTTTCCTCAGTGAAATGCCCATCCCCAATGAGAGAGAGAACCAACAGCACGTAGTGAAAGACTATGTCATCAACATGGCTGAAACCACGACCATCATAACCCTTGACCTCAGCACTGCACAAATACACCTTGAGAAGTCCTTCACAACTGGGACCATGTACAAATATGTTAGAGGCTGTCAATGAGCTGGCAAAGACACCACCCTATGCCTACCCAAACCATGCCCACAATGCTGATTGCGCCAGTAGGAAGCAGGACTTTACACCACAACCTACAGATATGGTTGTATGTGCAAACAGCACTGTAGCTAAAGCACATTATGCAGGGTGGAGCCACAAATATGTTAGAACATCTCCTTTAATTACTTTCCAGATTATCCATCTACCATGGTGGCCAGTGTCGGGAATCTGCATCACGTGATGCTGCCAGAAACCTGGGTTCCCTTAGACACCACAGCCTCTACTACCTGGAGGATAAAGGCTTCCAATGTAGTGGGGAGAGTGCACAAACATGCTTCCCTGGAACATACATGGCATCTTGACATGTGAACCTTCCACTTGGGTTACAGTGGGACATTCACATGTTGATGCCGGTCTTCAACGCAACACTCATGGTTGAAGTGCAGTTGATAAACTCCATCTGATCTTTGAGCCTTAATCATTGATCCTCAATCATTGATGGACAAGAAATGCTGCAAGAAGCATCCCAATCCACAACCCATGGTGTCCTACTGTCTTATCTGAAGGTCTGGAGAAGGAAACAACCTTCCATGGCCGGACATGCATGGGCAGACCCTGGCTCCTGATGGCATTGGTGAGGGGTGGACTTCATGCAGTCTTCAGTGTCACTGGTAAGATCCACCTTCAATCTGTGAACAAAAGTAGATTAAGACATTTTTGCTAATATTGATATCGTAATTCAGCACTTTGTAAGTATATGTACAAAGTTATGTGTCAGCTTGATGAGCAATTAATGGTGGAGGTGAGAAGGTGTCCAGTGCTCACAAACACTCCTACAAAGAGCCCCCCTTTGTTGGCTTGGAGGAGGAGGCAGCTAATCACCCCTCATGCTCTGTGACATTGAGGTGCATGATGGCTGACCTCCATGCAAGTGCCCACTGGGGACCTACTTCAGAATCTGTTGTCACTGGGACAAATAGAGTAGACAAGGGCCCTGGTGGAGGGGCTGGTGGGGTTAGAAGGTGAGGGTGCTGAGATGGTCTGAGAACCTTCATCCTTCTCACTGACCTCCATAGCCCTAGGGTGAGCTTCAGGTGAGTTGCCTTCTTGAATCACTGCAGTCCCCGTGGTGCAGGTACACCCATAGTGCTAATTTTCTGTCGTGGTTCGATTCAACTGAGTGGTTTGCTAGGCCATCTTAGAAGGCAATTAAGAGTCAACCACATTGCTGTGGGTCTGGAGTCACATGTAGGCTGTAGTAAGGACAGCAGATTTCCTTCCCTAAAGGACGTTAGTGAACCAGATGGGTTTTCAATGACAGTCCAGTAGATTCTAAGACTAGCGTTTCATTCCAAATTTATTAATTGAATTTAAATCCCAGCAGCTGTAGTGATACGATTTGAACTCCTCTTTCTGGAGCATTGGTCCAGTGACATTACCAATACGCTGCAATCTCCATGTTCTGGTACTGCACATTGTAAGACCAGTGAGGGTGCTGATCTGTAGCCTAAATCTTAATCCTGTGTTATTGCGCACTGTTTTTTTTTGTATAATGATGTAGCTGGTACCCTGCCTTAACAAGACAGCTTCTTATCCCAACTTAGACTAGCATTTGTAATGATTAAAGAAAAAAAATGCAGGTTCAGTGCGAAACCTTTGCAAAAGAAGTTCAAAGGAGTTGGTCAGAAACTGATATGAAGTAGAATTTCACACTTTTATTACAATGGTGTGTTTCCATCCTAATCTGAGAGTGTAAACCTAATTCCTAAATCCTAAAATCCTCCTTAATTCTGGGTAACATTGCAAATCACTGCAAGATGTTCAAATTTCCCAAGTATGTGCTAGGATTTGCAGTAATAGCTGTTGTGGAAGGAGGGGGGTGGGGGGGGACACACTTAAAGTATCAACTTGTACATTTCTATGCTTACTTTGTTAATTAACCAAGCATATAAAGGTTAAAACAAACCGTTGCTTGTCTTTGCCTTATCATGTGTTAATACCTTGAAATTGCTATAGTTTTCCATACTTGAGCGACATTGCACATTTAAAGCATTGAGAGAGTTTGGTAGGTCAAATATGTCAATGGTTTATGGGAAGCTGAGATGCTGAATCCACTTGGAGAATGAGACCATCCCACATTGCATCACCTTTGGGAGGGTGACCATGGCTGGCTGGGCCAGCATTTATTGCCCATCTCTGATTGCCGTTGAAGGTGGTGGTGAGCTGCCTTCTTGAATCGCTGCAGTCCCTGTGGTGTAGGTACACCCACAGTGCTAATTTTCTGTAGCGGTTCGATTCAACTGAGTGGCTCGCTAGGCCCCTTCGGAGGGAAATTTGAGGTGTCTCTTTTCTTTCCTTTTGTTTCTCTGGCAATTGTCTGGGAATCTTGGCAGAAGATTGAGGTTTTGTGCCGGTGCTATGTGTTCAAGGTTACAGCTTTCCAGAATGGGCTGGTCAGCAGGTGTCTCTGGGAGAGTTGAGTTGAGTTGTGTTCTTTTAAATTTATGATGAATCTGTGGTCCCTTGGCTGCCTTTAAAAATTTGGAAAGGTACTTATTAAGACCTTAATGGGACCCAAGCTGTGATTCTTAATGGGAATGAACAGAAGTGGTGTATGTTCACCATTACCGTTTTGAACAGTAATGTGAACAAGCTGTCCTGTTTATTCAAAGTTCATATGTGTTAAGAGAACAATTTGGTTCTTTTATATAGAGGTCTACATTTGAGTGCTGCAATTTTACTTCCTACTTTACAATAACTACACATTAAAATAGGCTGACATAAAAACAGAATGCTGGAAAATCTCAGCAGGTCTGGCTGCACCTGTGGAGAGGGAAACGGTTAACTTTTCGAGTGCGTATGACCCTTCAGAATAACTGAAGAGAGGCAGAAATGTGATGGGTTTTATGCTGTTGAAAAAGGGGGGACAGGGCAGGTGGAACAGAAAGGGAAACCAGGGATAGGTTAGGGGGTGGGGAGATTAAATGACAAAGATGTGATGGAGCAAAAGGTCACTGGGGATGGAGATATGGCTGTGAAAGCCAGTTTTGGTAAACACCTTGTCAAGTTCCAGAGGGAAATGGAAAGCAATGAATGTGCAAGAGACAAATGGAAATCCTGTTAGAGAGAAGAACAGGACTTCTTCAAGGCAGACGCCCCGGTAGAGCACTGAGGGAGTGCTGCTGGAGGCATTATCTTTTGGATGAGGCCCCATCTGCCCCTTGGGTGTGTGTAAAAAGATCCTGCAGCAACTATTTGAAGGGGAAGAGAGCTCTCCCAGTATTCTGGTCAATATTTATCCACCAATAAACTAAAACAGGTCATCTGGTTGTTGTCACATTGCCGTTTGTGGGACCTTGCTATGCACAAATTGGCTGCTGTGTTTCCTACTTAACAGCAGTGACTGCTGCCAAAGTACTTCATTGGCTGTGAAGTGCTTTGATATGTTCTGAGGCTGTGAAAGGTGCTGTAGAAATGCGGGTCTGTGTGCCTTCTGTCCTTGCCACTTAATCAACAAGCACGGAGGCCTTACCCTGAGACAGCCTTCGGAGCTTTGAGGTCAGCTGCTTGCTAGAAAGCATTACTGCCCCTCTCCTCAAACCACCGCAAGAGGCTGGCCCAGTTTTGGCCATTCGGCTGTCTGTGACCATGGTCTGCTCAGCAGGGCTGAAGTTGGTATATGGAGTTCTGAATTACTCTGTTGGAAGGGTTTGACATAACGTATTCATCGTTGGTTGTTGTCAGTGTGTGAAGGAGAAATAACGTGTACACGTGCATGTGTGAATGTAATGGTAAAATCTCTTGCAAGATTTTGTCAGCTGAACTTGGTAAAATTCCTTTCATGCTTTGAGCAGACTTGGTTCAAACGTTCATCTAAATCAATGTCTCTTTAATGGTGACTAACAAATAAGTGACATTTCTCCAAGGTGGTCACAATGCTACAGCTTTCTGCCTGCTATAATCTGAGTCTTATTTAGTGAAATAATATTAGTCTGTGCTACTTAAACATTCGGGCTTAAGGACAAATAAGAAAAATATTTGCGATGAACTGTGTGTTGGAATATAAGCACTGTCACCTGAGCAGGATTAGTGCTTGCTGATGCTCGACTTGAACTGGAGTCTATATTTAGGATTTGTTCCTATTCGACCATCTGCCGGTGCTCTTGTGCATTTTTTTGATGTGACTGTGAAAGGGCTCAGTGATTGAGCCTGCTCTTATTTATAACTGTTGGTTACTGGCCTTCATATTTCCCTCCCAGCAGCCTTGTTCACTCTTGATGTACAAGATAGAAACATAGAAACATAGAAAGTAGGAGCAGGAGTTGGTTATTCAGCCCTTTGAGGCTGCTCTGCCATTCAATATGATCATGGCTGATCATCTATCTCAACGCCATACTCCCGTTCTCTCCCCACACCCCTCGACACATTCGCCTTCTTAACTGCTTGCTGCACCTGCATGTTTGCTTTCAGTGACTGGTGTACAAAGACACCCAGGTCCCTTTGTACATCAATATTTCCCAATCTATCACCATTTAAATAATACTCTGCCATTCTGTTTAACCTACCGAAGTGGATAACTTCATACTTATCAACGTTATACTGCATCTGTCATGTATTTGCCCACTTGCTTGTCCAAATTGCCTTGAAACCTCTTAATCATCCTCCTTACCACTCTCATTCCCACTAAGTTTCATGTCCTCAGCAAACTTGGAAATACAACATTTGGTTCCCTCATCCAAATCATTGATATATATTGTGAATAGCTGGGGCCCAAGCACTGATCCCTGCGGTACCCCACTAGTCACTGCCTGTCACCCCGAAAAACCCATTTATTCCTACTGTGTCCTGTCTGCTAACCAATTCTCAATCCATGCCAATATATTACCCTGAATCCCATGTGCTTTAATTTTGCACACTAACCTCTTATGTGAGTGATGGTCTCTTTTTCTCTTTAAAAAAAAATGATTTTCTTATAACTCTATTTCTAAATTGCACTGTTTGATTCTCTGATCCTTTTTTAAAATTTCCTGAATGTGTTTAAATATGAACACTGACAGATACCTCTGGCTTTAACTGCATCAGCTTATGTGCATTTTTTTAGTAATCGGAAGCCACTGACCTTCCTGGACCCCCTGGACATTAAAGGGTAACTTTAGTGTCGCCTGTGCTGTTCAGAAAGCCCTTCTTACTGAATACAGACCATTACCGCAAGGTACCAATTCACGGAGATCCATAGCTGATGCTGATTTGAGATCTTGGGCTTGTGAGAAAGTGTGAAAATGCACGAGGAACCCAACATTGAATTTGATAAAACTGCCAATTTTCTCTTTGATTGAATAATGATAGTTGGTACAATTCCCATGCTGATATGATGGGTGGGTCCACGGCAATGAGTATCTATCAGATGTCGGTCCTGGCTGTGGGTAGCACTCACCTCCTGACTCAGAAGGTTGTGAGTTCACGTCCCACTCCATAAAATTGAGTCAATAATCCAAACGGACACATAGCATTTGGTATTTTCGGTAATGAGATTAAATGCTTGCCCAATTCTAAACAATTGTCTCGGGATTCTTTTCTGTGTAGCAAATAGATTTATTTGTTTTGGTATTTATTGATTATTCTTAATCTTTGCTGCACAACATCTTAACATCTGAAAAAGCAGAAAAGGTGCTTACATGGGCTAGAGCTCACGTTGCACAGTATCACCCATAACCCCTAACCATGTAAGACTGTGAATTATGACTGTAGTGTATTATCCCTCCCAGTCTTCCCTGACCTTTAACACAGGCACCTAAACCATCCTCTTCCAAATAATCCCCAAATCCTCTACTCCATTGTCCAGCTACATATTCTACATAAAGTGGATATGAATACAATTAATTTACTCCTGAATAAAACACAAGTAGTTCTTGATTGTGCTTTGTTTATTAAACACTCTGCTAACCTTCAGGACTTGATATTCCTCTTGTTAGCAAGAACATGCACTGAGCATGTTATTATCATGGATACAATTGATAGCTTCAAATTATGCACACACTGAGATTGGGCTGTTCTGCTTCCAGCCTCCATTTCTTTGTAGAGAAGGATGCTGGTTTTCATTTACATTGTGTTGTTAATTAAACATGAATGGTAGATTAAAATGAAATGCAGGGTTTTAATATTTAAAGGGTCTGGGCCTATCTGCTTTGGTCTTGAGTATGAGGGCTTGAGGCACCTAGTGTAATAACTGGGACAGGGTGTGCAGATGAAATAATGACTATTTCATATTTTAATAGATTTGAGACATAGCATCCTGTCAGCCCAAATTACAACTCGCCATGATTTAATTTAAAAATATAGTTGGACCAACTAGCTAGAAATTCTTGAAGCATTTTTCTCATTTGCAATATTGCCTTAGCTCAAGTGGGCAAAAACATGCTTATACATCTCTAGTTTTTGAGATGTTCATCCCAAGTATGTTTGAGAACAAATACATAATGGTTGGGGGGTGGGGGGGGGGGGAGTTGGTGGTGGGGGGGTGGGGGGGGGTGGTGGTGGGGGGGTGGTGGGTGGAAGGGATACAAGTTAGGGTGAGAAGAGGCATGGCGCAGTTGGCCGAATAGCCTGTACCCTGTCCTGTAAATTCATGTAATTCAGACCCATTTTCAAGTTGGACCTTGTCTTTTTATATTTCCATTATAAATTGCCATGTCAACATTTATAATGGAAGCTGCCTACATAAGCGTCACGTTGCAATTGAGCCCTCCCACCAGCAATAGGCTGATTCAGTAAATGATTTTGCAAGGGCTGTCTGTCCCTCCAGGACGTAAGGCCACATTTTCAGTGTAAAAGTGGCTCCAGGATTTGCATTTTGGGTTAATGCTCGTGTGTATCTCATGTAGGGACATGTGAAGTATTGCCAGACGGTCTAGATCTTGGCTTTAAGAACAATGGGCACGTGTTTGGCGGGTGGTGGTTGGGGGCTGGTGGGCATGTAGAGTAAGTGGGGTGATTAGTCCACCCCCGATCTGTCCCCCAGAATGTGGGGGCTGGGGGGGGTGGGGGGAGGGTGTAAAATTGAGCTTGTTTGCAAGCCAACTGACCCCAATATTACGCTGCCCACACCATTACACAGTTGACAAGGGCAGGCATGAAGGAGTGGACAGCTCACTCTTTCAAAAGTGTTTTTATAAGAGCAGGAAGGAAGGCCGCTACTATCTTCGTGGTTGGGGGAGTGCCCTTTGTGCATCAGGGGCAGCCCCCTGCCCCACCGAAGATAGTACCCCCTTCCTTCCCCCCCGTCTGCACTGCAGAACCCACAGCCTCACCCTCTTCCCTGAGGTGCCCGATTCCTCTCCGCCCAATACCCCTCTGCCCAATACCCCTTACTTACCTGAGTTCGGGATCCACTGCGGCCTATATCCTGTGCCTGCTTGCAGGCCGGGTAGCGCCCACCAATAAGCTCTTGACATTGCCAGGACTGCAATCGGATTGGCCGGCAGCTCCTGAGGGCGGGATTCTTTCTCCCAGTGAGGGGCCGAAGTCCCACACTTTCCTTTGTTGTCGGCATCCACATCTTTTTAAGCCATGGGGTGGCCTTTTTTGTTTTTACATTGGTCAGTTTCTGAGGTGGGGTGTGTGCGAGGTGAGCAGTATGGCTCCCAACCACACCCCCTTCCCAACCCCCACCCCCCACCAACTTGGAAAATCCAGTCAGTGTAGCTAACTTCTACTGAAATAGTTGGGCGCACACTCACCTGTGAACCAAGATTCTGGATTCCAGTCCCACTCCAGGGCTTGAGTACAAAAATTAAGGCTGACCCTCCAGCACTGAGGGAGTGCTGCACTGTTGGAGGTGCCGTCTCTCAGATGAGACGCTAAACTGTGGCCCCTGTCTGCCTGCATGAGAGGATGTAAAGGATCTCGTGGCATTACTTCAAAGACAGCAGGGGTGGTTTCCCCGCTGCTGTGACCAATATTTATCCCTCAATCAAGATCACAAAAAAACAGTCATTATCACATTGCTGTTTGTGAGAGCTTGCTGTGTGCTAATTGGCTGCTGCATTTCCTGCATTACAACAGTGACTACGCTCCAGGTACTTCATTGGCTGTAAAGTGCTTTGAGTCATCCACTGGCCATGAAAAGTGCTATATAAATGCACGTCCATCTTTCATTTGTTCCATGTGTTGCAAATGCACAGTCTTGTTAAGTGAAACCTGCTGAGACCATGATGCCTCTGTTTGCTGTATATGTCCCTATGCCCATTGTAACTGGGAGCTTGGAACTTATTCCCCAACTGCCTTATTGCAGATCTAATAATGCCTCGATAGTGTGTGCATTAGTGAGATGTAGTGAGTGTAAATATGCTTGTTCAATTTTTAACTCTGATCTAAGCATAAAATGTGTTCAAAGCTTATGCACTGTGTAGCAATCTCAACATCAGACTGTGTACTGTGAGCCAGGGCAGGGAATTGGCCCCAACAGACAGGGTGGATAGGTGTTATAGCGTGGATAGGTGTTATAGCGTGGATAGGTGTTATGGCGTGGATAGGTGTTATAGCATGTTTCATATTTCTGGAGTTTAGGGCCAGAAAGAAACTCCTCAAGGTGGATAAACCTCACCTGAACTGAACCTGCATTAATGTCCTTGGGGAGGATAAACTGAGCAAGATTCAGTTCAGCAAGTTTGGGAATGGTGACAAATCAGTATTTCAAAAATAGGAACTGCCATGTTGTTATAACTTGGGTTTATTTACTGTACAAGACACAAGACACCAATCATTCAGAAGGGGATTTGGTAAACACATTGTGGGTTCATTTTATTAAGACTAGGGAAATGGGAACAGTTATACATGGGTCTAAAGCTTGAAGGCATCAGATGTGTGTGTCTGTGCGTGTGTGTGTGTCTGTGCGTCTGTGCGTGTGTGCGTGTGTGTGTGTCTGTGCGTGTGTGCGTGTGTGTGTGTCTGTGCGTGTGTGTGTGTCTGTGCGTGTCTGTGCGTGTCTGTGCGTGTGTGCGTCTGTGTGTCTGTGCGTGTGCGCGTGTCTGTGTGTGTGTGCGTGTCTGTGCGTGTGTGCGTGTCTGTGCGTGTGTGCGTGTCTGTGCGTGTGTGCGTGTCTGTGCGTGTATGTGTGTGTGTGCTTTGCTCAAAGCAAAAGTGAAATGAAAACTGGGTCGCATGACACATTTCCCTTCCAGTGATGTCATGCTGATGTACTTGAAAGGCACATTCCAACAGAAATATGGGCACAGGAGGGAAGGGAAGATGGTAGAAAAGACGAAGTGGCAAGTTTTATTAGAAATAAGCAAAATGGCAAATTTAAGCAGTCCAGCAGAAGAGAGATTAAAGATTGGAAAGCAGTCAAGCAAACAAATTCTTTATACTAATGTGAGGAGTAAATGAAAGAACTTGCATTTCCTATCATCGCTTTCAGAACCTGAGGACATCCCAAACCCTCTCAGCTAACAGGGCACTTGTAATGTCAGAAACACAGCAGGTCAGCTTAGGCACAGCCTATTCCCACTGTCAGCCGTGCAATAACATCCCAGATAATGTTGGTTTGAGGGGTAAATATTGGCCAAGGCAGAGGAGAGCTCCATGCTGATGCTGCTCTTCAAAATGGTGCCACAAGAGATTTTACATTTCACCTCCGGGGATAGACTCGTGCAAAAAGGCGACACCTCCAACTGTGCAGCACTCCCTCAGTACTGCACTGGAGAGTCAACCCAGACGGTGAAATGGAACTTGAACTCACATCCTTGGACTCAACTGAGTGTGATTCATTGAGCCATGGTTGACCTATTATTATGCTGAATAATGGACCAGTAGCTTTGCTAATGTTTTTAAAATCTGGAGTCCTAATGGAGGAATCATAAAGTACCTTAATACTAAAGTGTTGTTTCTGGCCGCGTAATATTTACAGCCAGAGAGACCTAAGTGCACAAGACAGCCTTCACAATTGAGGCTGACCTGAAATGTATTCTTGTCAGTGGCGAACCTCACCAGTAGCCACACTATCTAGTGGTGGAAATACCATTTTAGCAAGTTTCTATTTAAAATTGGCTCTAGTTTGTATGAACTAGTTGATTGTATTCACTTGATCTTAAGTGGTGATCTCACCAAAAGATTTAAAATGATAGAAGGATTTGAGTAGCGAAAGAGAGAGAAACACTAGATCAAATCCAGAATGAAGAGGCATAATCTTAAAATTCCAGTTAAATTACTTGGACTAAAATCGAGAAGCATTTCTTCACACACAGGGCAGTGAAAATCTGGAATTCTCTCCCCAAAAAAGCTTGTACTGCTGAGGGTCATTTGGAATTTTTAAGACCAAAGTCAGAATTTTGTTGGGCTGTTGATAGATATGGGACAAAGAGGGGAAGATTGAGTTGAGGTACAGATCAGCCATGATTTAATTGAATGGCCTTTCCTTGTCCTTTAATATGATGAGAGACACACCTTTTGTCTACTGTGATGTTACCTGTGGTGACCTTCAATACTGCAGCTATTCTTGGCTAAGCCTGAGTTGGGTCGGCGTGTGAGGCCAGCATTAAGGGGTGTGGAAGCTTATTTCCTTGCACTCACTTAATGAGAGAATTAGTGTAAGCTTTTTCTTTGTGTAATGCTGCACCTGATGTTTTTAGGTTAACGTTCAAATGTTGAGATATTTGTGTTTAACTGAAGGTGTACAAAGACAAGTGAAATTTCCATATCTTTCCTGTTAAGATCCCAGCTGATGTTACTACTGGACAAGTCAGATCCCAGTTTGATAGATCCTAACTTTTATTTTTTGTTTAGAAATATGAGAGTGGCTACTGAACAAAGTCACAGGAGTCAGCTGATGAACTTTTAACAAAAGAATAAAACATTTATTAAACAAGAAAAGATAAACTATATTACAATACTCCTTTACGCACAGCTATACCTTTACAGATATATACAGACTCGTAAGGATAACACAAGTTATAAAAGCTATCTTATACTCTAACGTTCACAGTAAGTAGGCAGATCATGTAACCCAATAGGTGGCTTGTGGTTAGACATATCACACTCTGAAACCAGCTGACCGATGCCACCCCAGACAGATGCTATGGATCTCTCATCAACTCCCCCCAGACGCTTGTCACACTGAGCCACTGGTCTCACTGAACTCCGTCTTTCACATGAGGGTTTCCAAGCTCCACTCTCGAAGGACCTGCTTTTGAATTTTCTCCCAAATGACGCTTTCTCTTGGATGCCTTCCACAAGGTCTCACCTCCAGGGTTTCAAACTCTTCTTTTGATGTTCCTCTCCCTTGGATCACCACATGCATTCAAGCTCCCTTCCATGCACATGCGCTCAGACTCAGCCAAGCCAACAGAATACGACTGCTTCACATGCCCATAGTAAAGAGCTACAGACCTTCGGCTGTCTCCCTGGATCTTCTGGCTTCTTGCAAGCCTATTTTGCTTTAAGTCTGCATCGTGCAGCTTTCCTTCTTTAATTACTTTCTCTGCTTTTCGCTGTCTTATCTTCACTTAACAGGACCTTTTTTGGATTCCTGCCCTTTGCCTTTGACTAGATCTTCTCAGGAGCCTCCCACCCCCCTCCACCCCCTCCCCCATCCCACTCCATATCCCCTTCTTCTGCTCTTTGGGGAAACCATCCTGCAGCTCCCTTCTGTCCAGCTTCTCCTAGCTCCTGTTTCCAACTGTACTACAAAAACTGCTGTTCTGTTTCTCTCTGTCTCTCTGGGGCCCCTCTCTCTGGATCCCTGTTGCTAGGCAACAGCACAGTTTTTCTACCTTGTGTTTGTTTTAACATCCCTTCGAGTTGTAAAATCTAATTAAGATGCAGGCATCTTTTAAAGTGAAACTCAAACTCAAGTTGCCCCATTTCTTAACACACCAATACAGAAACACAAATCAAACTTAAACTCGAAGCTAAAATTCATTCCTAACACCCACAAACACAAATACAACTTACTTAAGCTATCTCTAGTTCCAAGTCACATGTAGTCACTGGTGTACTGTAGGGAAGGCAGCAGTCAATTTGTGCACAGAAAGGTCCCACAAACAGAAATGTAATAATGACCAGATAATCTGTTTCTGATTTTGACTGAGGGATAAATATTGGCCAGGACACCAGGGAGAACTCCCCTGCTGCTGTTCTTCAAAATAGTGCCACGGGATCTTTTCATATCGACCTGAGTCAGCAGATAGGGCCATGGTTTAATGTCTTTTCTGAACGATGGCAGCTCTGACAGTGCAACACTTCCTCAGTGCTGCACTAGAATGTCAGCCTTGATTCTTGTACTCAAGTCTCTGGAGTAGGACTTGCACCCACAGCTTTCTGACTCCAGGCTCCAACTATTAACTGAACCACATCTGAACACTGGTTTTATGTATTGCGAGAACATTAAAATTCTTAACAAGATGCATCCTTTAGTTTGTTTGGTTTAGGATGGCGTTGTATTCAAGTCTCTACAGAAATTTCTTTGAGCGATATAAAAGTCTAAAGATTCATTGATGTTATGAATAAGTTGTTTTAAAATAGCCCAAATAGGGCTGTTAAGGACATTTGTCTCATAAAATGGGAATCAGTGCTGGGAATGTGAAATATATTCACATTCACAGTCGGAAATAACTCCGGAGATATGAGGGTTGTCTTGAGCAAGATTATTCTTAGATTTTTTTTTGATAAACTGCCTTTTTTAACCTCCCCAAAAATCTAGTATGCAATCAAATTTTAGCTTCAAGGGCATTTTGGATTGAGACAAGAAGGTGGCTGAAATAAAGATCTATTTCAACTTGTTCCAAGAATTGTTGGAGAGCAGCTAGAAACCAACTTTTATTTCAACGCAGTTGATTTAAAGTTTTGAGAGTATTTGAACTTTAAGTTTGACAGCCTGCTGATTGGTTTCAAGGTTGTGAGCTCTGTGTATCTGTGCTCACTTCAGTAATAAAGTGTAACTACATTAAAACTGGACAATGGGCTAAGCCTGCCCTCCACTGGGGGAACTTTACTTCAGTACGATGATCCTCGAAGTGGGAGGCTGTGGAGAGGGTAGGATGGTGAGGGCGCACGAGGGTGCACCACAGATGCCTTGAATAAAAGGTTGATTTGGAATGATTTTCTATTATCAAGGATGGGACTACATTAAAGCAGATATAAAAGCTTGCTTGAGTTTAGCTCTTCTCTGCTACATTTCAAATTGTAAGGCATGGATGTTCATGTAAATTGTTCATCTGTTTGATCATTTAAGATCCCAGCTCAGGAGAAATTGATGAGAAATGTTGATTTGTGTATTCAAAGTGAAAAGAAAATGAAGTTTATAATGAATTAATAGAAAGCGCAATCTGTGAGTAGCATGCATGATTCCAAGAAGGAATTTTTTAAAAAAAACCTTGAACTTGTTAGCCGTTTTCATTGACCCAGGTTCATGCCCTGGGAGCAGGAATTTAAATCCCACTACAGCAGCTGGTGGAATTAAAGTCGATTAATTCATTTTAAAAATCTGGGATTGAAAGCTATGTAATGATGAAACTATCTCCGATTGTTGTAAAAACCCATCTGGTTCACAAATGGAAACCTATTGTTCTTACTTGGTCTGGCCTCCATGTGACCCCTAAACCCCTAGCAATGTGATTGACTCTTAACTGCCCACCTGTTATGGCCGAACAAGGCACTCAGTTCAAGGGCAATTTGGGTAACAAATACTGGCCTTGCCAGTGACGCCCACATCCCTTGAAAGAAGTAAAAAACATTGGTTGACTTATGTCAGTCACGTTGATTTACGAAGGTGTGAAACTGACTGAGAGAGGCCCTCTGGCTTGATGGACCAATCAGATTCATGGTGCAAACAGGATTTGTGATTTTTTTCCCCCCCAATGTTCCCCACTTTGTCTCTTCCCTCCTTCTCCTGTCAGTCATTTAGTCCCCGTAGGAGTGGAAGAATTCTGGGAATCTCCTCTCCAATGTCAAAGGCAACCCAAGTGAATTCCAGGAGTCTACAGAGGCCATTGGGCCCATCACTCAACATAGCTACCTGTTGGACACTGATAGCTGCCACATCCTTTGTGCTGTGCAGCTCCCTTTAGAACCCTTGTGTAGAATTTAGAGTTGATGCTCCGCTGATTTGTCACTGACCCCACTGCAGAGGAAAACTACCAACCATCTAATCTAATTCCAAGCTAAATAAAAATAGAAAATGCTGGAAATACTCAGCAGGTCTGGCAGCATCTGTGGAGAGAGAAGCAGAGTTAATGTTTCAGGCAGTTGATCTTTCTCAGCAGAGTTTAGTTCGGGGCTTGATTGTGTCTTTTCCTTGTTGATGCTAGTCTAATTTAAATATTCTGTCCTCTTTAATAACAGGCTTTATATTTTAATTAGTTAACTAATTGACTTTGTTAATTTACTGCAGCCTCTCAGACATCTGTGCTCCTGTTAATTCTGGCCTTTTGTGCATTCCCTCTTATAACTGCTCCACCATTGGTGCCTATGACTTCAGTTCCCTGGGCCCCAAGATCTGGAATTCCTTCGCTAAACCTCACCATCTCTCCACCTCACCTTCCTCCTTTTAAAACACCTTCTTAAAACCTACCTCTTGACCAAGCTTTTGGTTACCTGACATATCTCCTAATGTTGTTTTAGAACACTCCTGTGAAGCACCTTGGGGCATTGCATTATATTAAAGGTGCTATATAAATAGAAGTTGTTGTAGCTAGCCGTTTTTTATTCTAAAAAAACTTTAGTGACCAGACTATCCGTAACTACCCATACACCCACGAGGAGGGACAGTCAATGGAACTGGTTACTAGAAAGAAGGAACTAGGAGTTATTTCTAAAGTGCCTTTTGCAAACTCTGAATCAAAATTGCTTTACAGTCAATAAGTACTTCATTCAGTGTTGTAGTGAAGGAAGTGCAGCAGCCAAAGTCTCTCAGCAAGATCCCACAAACAGCAATGTGATAAAGACCCAGATAATCATTTTTGGGGGATAAGTATTGGCCAGGATACTGGGGGAAAATCCTAAAATTTCTCTTTTATAATGATGCCACTCAGGATCTTTTACATCCACCCGAGAGTAAAAAAAAACCAATATCTATAATGTCTCATCCAAAAGATGACCTCTTCAACAAAGTGGACATCCAAAGACTAGAAAATTGTGAAATGTGGTTCTAGAGAAGGCTGAAGCGGGTTGGAGATGGAGAAAACACGTTAGCAATGAAGAAGCTCTCAGGAGGAGAAGGAGGAAAGATTGGTGAAATATCATCAAGAGAAGGGATTGACTCTATTCCAAACCATGAAAAGTTGCTGAAGGAGGTGATTGAAGGAAAATTAGAGGGATGTCGATGAAGAGGGAGAAAGAGAATGATGTTAGACAGCTTAAATTGAAAATGGGAAAAGCACAAGGCCTTCGGGAGTGGAGAAATGAGTTGGATTGACCACTCCTCTTCCTATTGGTGAGACTGCATAAAGTACTGTATGCAGTTCTTGTCTTCTTATGAAGGAAGAACACATTTTCCCCAGAGTACAATGAAGATTCACTAGACTGGTTCCTGGGATGAGGGATTAACCTATAAAGAGAGATTGAGTAGACTAGGCCTAAATTCCCTGGGTTTTAGAAGACTAAGAGGTGACCTCATTGAAACATACAAAATCCTGGGGCTTGACAGGGTGGAGGTCAGGAGGATCTATCCCCTGGCTGGGGAATCTAGAACACCACTGAAGCCTCGTCAAATAGGCATTTATCCCATTGCTTGGGTGAGGTTGCTGTTGCTCTGCTCATTTTGCTATGTAACAACAGCACTCAAAGTACATAACTGGCTTTGAGCTACTTTGGGATGTGAAATATGTGATGCAAACGTGGGATTTTTTTAAAACTGATAAATAATGTATGTTTATTTGACCCAAATAAATGGAGTGAATTTGTGAAAATCGGAATTTTGGTTGCGTACATTTTTTGGCTTTGCAATTCTAAAACTATCCAGCATGTTAAATTGAAAAGTACTGGCTATTGTCTTCAATAAGTCAGGAGTGGCCATATTGCAGAGTTCTGGTTTGCGGCCCTTGCACTCATTGCCCAAGTCTGATTCATTTCTTAAATGTTTGACACTTAGCATTTTTCCAGCATCCTCAAGTTGTTGCTGGCGATTCTCTGCTGTGTTAGGAAATACATAATGCAATTATCGATTGGATTGAACTACTTGCAGCAAGTTCTGGTATCCAGGACAACTGGCATGTTTCCTCTACTGATTTGATTATTTGTTTAAACCAAGTATTACAAAATCTGCTCCAAGCTGCAACCTCTTAAATTTTTTGGGTGTCCAAGAAGTATGTTTTCCGTTGAATCCAGATGGATGTGAATGGGCAGATTCCCCAAGTGTGTGCGTGTGTGTTTACACGCTTGTTTGCGCATGTTATGCTGTCATTGGCACTCTTAGTCAAAGCGTCGCATTGGGATTCAGGAACGTAAAAAAGGAGCAGCAATAGGCCATTCAGCCCCTCAAACCTGCTCTGCCATTTAACAAGATCATGGCTGATCTACCTCAATTCCACCTTCCTGCACTATTCCCACATCCCTTAATTAAATAGATTTTTGAGCACCCTCTCAAATGTACTCAATGACTGAGCGTCCGCAGCTCTCTGGAGTAGAGAATTCCAAAGATTCACAACCCCTTGAGTGAAGAAATTTCTCCTCACCTCAGTCCTAAATGGTTGACCCCTTATTCTGAGACTCTTCTAGATTCCCCAGCCTTCACCCTGTCAAGCCCCTTCAGAACGAAATCGCCTCTCATTCTTCCTAACTCCAGGAAATAGGAATCTGGTCTCCTCAATTTCTCCTTATCGGACAATTCCCTCATCCCAGGAACGAGTCTAGTGAACCTTGGTTGCACACCCTCTAGGAGGAGCATGTATTTCCCTGAGTAAGGAATCCAAATGGTGCATATTTACTCCAGGTGTGGTCTCACCAATGCTCTGTATAATCACAGTAAGACTTCTTTACTCTTGTACTCCAATCCCTTTGTATCATTTGCCTAATTGCTTGCTGTATTTGCATTGTATCTTTCTGAGGAAGAATAGGAGTTGTAGATTTAACACTCGAACCTGGTGTCTGATATGGTTTTAGTTCAGTTGGAACAAAGGTGTGAATTCTCCCACAGTGACCCAAAAATCTATCTCTTTACCTACCAGTTAATTGGGTCAAAACAAGAGGTCCTGTTTATTTTCAACAAAACACTTAAAGATGAATATATTTTATGTCTCACTCAGACTGAATGAAGTAATAATGATCTTGTGACTCCATTAAGTCTGGTCCAACTCATTACAAGATAAATATACATTTGAATAAGAATGTGCTCTTGTAATTTCTTTATAACCTATTTAGACATTGTAAATGAAGCAGAGAAACAGTGAATTTGGAATTTATTTGATGTTTGCCTTTTGAATACTATTAATGAAATTGCATTTCAAAAGGTTTTCTTAGAATTTCCAGAGATGTGATACAGCTCCTTGAACTGCCTTCCTCTCTCTCTCTCTCTCTCTCAATGTGGCTGCAGCAGATAAGTTATCTGTGTCTGTTTTCACACCTATCCTATGTAGTTTTAATATTTTGTTGGGGGAAACGGACTGCAGCCTTGGGATACATTTGCCAACTGAGTGTCTTGCTCAGTCATTTCAGAGGGCAGTGAAGAGTCAACCACATTGCTGTGGGTCTGGAGTCACTTATGTGCCAGAGTCTATAAGGACGGCAGAATTCCTTCCCTAAAGAGCATAGCTAATTGGGTTATTGACGATAATCCAATGATTTCATGGTCACCATTGCTGATTCTAGATTTTCCAGATTTAATAAGAAACGAGCTGAATTTAAACCGGTAGTTGCCATGGGAATGATGGAATTTGGGCTCATATCTCTTGGATTGCCAGTCCTGTAAGGTAACCACTATGTTACTGCACACCCCATCTAAATCCCCCACCCTTTTGCACAGACACCATTCCCCAACCAAATGTGCTCTGTTGGTTGTGGGGGGAGGAGCTGTTGAAATTCGTTTGATTGGTAACAAGCCTCCACTGTTAGCACCTCTGAGCTAGAACACTCCTTCACAAAGAGCTCGCAGCTTAAATCATTCTCATTTAAACACCTGAGCTTCACTCTGCTCCAGGCATCTGTTCAGTTTTGTTGAAGGGTCATGAGGACTCGAAACGTCAACTCTTTTCTTCTCCGCCGATGCTGCCAGACCTGCTGAGTTTTTCCAGGTAAATCTGTTTCTGTTAAATACGTAATTCTTTCACAGCCTGTCCTTGCTGTAACACTAGCGATCAAACTCATTGGGCTCATTTTAAATTCAGAACCTCGTGGGGAAAATCAATAGCTATTCAAGGTGGTTCTAGAAATAGCAAACAGGAGGCGTTTTCAAAGCAAAAGACTTTCACTTATGCATCATCTTTTCACAACCTCAGTACATCCCAAAATATTTTTACAGCCAATGAAGTACTTTTGTTGGAAGCAACGTCACTGTGGTAGAAAACGTGGCAGTCAATTTGGGCACAGCAAACTCCACAAACAGCAATATGATGATGAGTATTGTAGGTGATTTCCATACCAACTTGCACCACCATTCCACCCCCCGACCACCCACCCCCCCCCCGCCCCCACAACTCCGCTATTCCTTGGAACTGAGAAGCTGAACTTGGCTCATTTAGACTTCGAGCTAAGAGGATTTAATGTGTTCCTAGGAATTGGGAGCCCTAACCTGTGTACTTCAGTGTTGGATGATGAGTGTTTTGGCTAAGAGGCCCAATCCAAGTGCTTTGTTGATGCTGTTTTGTCCTATTCTCAGTTTTAAACTGCGCTTTGGTTTATTATTTGCCAAGAATTTTAGCCCTTTAAGTTTGTCATCAGTTCCCCCCACAGACTTATTTTTAATATTAAACAGTTCTGCAAGTGGTTTGATTAAATGTTGAAACACTTTTTTCAAAAGCTGTGTAATGATTTTTGGAGCAAGACTATTTAAGGTGGTGAGGTTTTTGGATTTGCAGTTCTATATAAGTGAATAATGTGTTGGGGAATTTTGGCAGCGGCAAACTCTGAACAATGAGAGTTTGGAAACGAGTAGATTCCTGCTGAGTGCTGGTGGTGTGTGGAGAGTGTGAAGATTTTGTATTTGAAAAGGTCTCTGGCATATATTGCAAGTTGGAATTGATAGTTTAATTTTCAAATACATTTGTTTTGCAGAATGTGTTCATTATACAGGCATGATAAGCTTTAAATGTAGACTAGTTTGATTACACTTCCTTCTGGTAGAGAGTTGTTATCGCCAAGAGATCTCATTTTCATTGCCTGTGCTTGGGACAAACATTTAAAAAGTTGGATTTCAAGTTTTAATGTGAATTTTTGTCATTTTGGACTTGCGTAGTCTTGTGCATCTCTCATGCCCTCTCCTCCACCATTGGCAGTCGTGCCTTCAGTAGTCTGGGCCCTAATCTCTGGAATTCCTTCCCTAAACCTCTCCATTCTCCACTCTCCTTAAAACCTCCGCCACTGACCAAACTTTTAGTCACCTGTTCCAATATCGCCTTACTTCGCTCAGTATCAAATTTTGTCAGGGTGGTGCTGGGGGCATCCTTGCGAATCAGTAACAACACAGACTCCATCTGTCCTGTTCCAAAACAGCGTTCGCAAATTCCAACTCTTGGCTAACATTTCACTCTCATGAATGTAAGCTAGTTTCTGATTCACCATGAGAGCAATTGCTCAAAATGAGACTCTGGTAACTTAATGTTAGTCTGCAAGGAACCGGGCTGAAATGGCTTCGGTCTGAATCTCTTTCACTCCTTGGTTAAGGCTGGAGTTAAATTCAGATCCCAGAGTTGCCAGACCATTATGCGACCTGTTAGAATTATGTTTGCTTTGCCTGTAGTGTGCAGTGTCGATGAATAAGTACAGACATGTTTTTCATGGGTCTCAGTTATTTGGCATTTGGCATCTTGCGGGTGCTCTAATAGCAGAGGAATAGATCCCCAGGAGGTTGTGACCCAGTGGCCAGTTCACCATACAGAATATCTGTATATCTGGCCGTTATCCATCAATGAATGTGGCCGAGCCAGTGCAAACATCATTGACTCAGCAATGGGTGCACATTGATGGAATTAGCTCCAGGACCTCTGAGTTGGTGACCTTGTCCTGATAAGAGATACCGAGGATATGTCTGAGACAGCGAAGGTGGAAACTGTTCAGCCTTTTCCCCTGCCTAGCTTGTTGTCCAGAACATGTTGCTGTAGAGGAGTGTGTGGAGGATGCAGACTGTGTAATCTTGTAGTTTGCCATAAGAAAGGTGTAAGCAGCAGACATCCATCCTCTAGCTAGCACTCCGGTGTGGCGTTTATCTCCTGGGCTAGTTTTAATTGTGCGGGGCTGCTCAGAGACAAATTTTGCAGCCTTATCTTTTTTCCACTGCCTCAAAATGGCCTTGAAGAGTTGAAAAAAAGATAAAAATCAAGGCAATGGCATAGTTTCAGATGGGCTGGACTATAGATAAATTTTTAAAATTCATTCACGGGACATGGGTGTCACTGGTTAGGCCGAAGCATTTATTGTCTTTGAGAAACTGAGTGTCTCGCTTGGCCATTCCAGAGGGTAGTTAAGATTTGACCACATTGCTGTGGGTCTGAAGTCACGTGTAGGCCAGACCAGGTAAGGACAGCAGATTTCCTTCCCTAAAGGACGTTAGTGAACCAGATGGGTTTTTACAACAATTGATAATGGTTTCATGGTCATCGTTAAACTTTTAATTCCAGATTTTTATTAGATTCAAATTCCTCCATCTGCTGTGGTGGGATTCGAACCCTGGTCCCCAGAGCATTACCCTGGGTCTCTGGGTTACTAGTCCAGAGATGATACCACAATGCCATCGCCTCTCCTCAAGGTGAAATGCTGGCAGAGGGGGGGTGGGGGTGTGCAGGCTGACTGGGCCAGAGGATTTTTAGCTACCCATGATTGTGTTTGTAGACTCACCCTTGTGCCAATGGATTAACGGAGGTTTTTTTGGTTGTTACCCCTGCTGACTAATGTGGATCTAACAGGTACAAGAAATAACTACAGCAGATCAAAATCCAGTCAGCCTCTTCAGCTGAAGCATTTACGTTGTAGTTCTAGCTAATAGCAGTGCTGTTCAACATCGCTCAAACTAGCCCAACCACCTTGATGTTCATGTAGCACACATTCCAACAACTGCAATGTCAGTAACTCCAGCGAATAATGCATTTCACCAGTTGGGATGAGCTCTGTCCTGTTGTAGAACTACACCTTCGCTATGGAGGATATTTGTGGAAAGGTACTCTGGAGGTGACCAGGTGACCGTTGAGGAGATGTAAGACAAGGATTTGGGTGAGAGCTAGGAAAATGGGAATTGGCACATAATCCACGATGAGAATCTAGTGCAGTACCAAGGGGATGCTGCCCTATCGGAGGGTCAGTACTGAGGGGGCACTGCCCTGTCAGAGGGTCAGTACCAAGGGGGCACTGCGAAGTCGGAGTGTCAGTACCGAGGGGACGCTGCCCTATTGGAGGGTCAGTAGTGAGGGGGTGCTGCCCTGTCAGAGGGTCAGTGGTGAGGGGGTGCTGTTCTGTTGGAGGTGCCATTTTTCAGATGAGACTTTAAACCGAGACCCAGGTGGATAAAAAAGATCCCATGGGATCGCAATTTGAAGAAGAGAAGGGCAGTTCTCCTCGGTGTCTTGGGGCCAATTTTGATCCCTCAACCAACATCACAAAAACAGATGAGCTGTTCATTACTTCATTGCTATTTGTGGGAGCTTGCTGTGCACAAATTGGTCGCTGTGTTTCCTACATTTCAACAGTGACTACACTTGTGTAAAGCATTCGGGATGTCCTGAGGTTGCGCAAGGTGTAATAGAAATTCCCCACTTGGGTGAGGAATCCAGAGGAACAGGAGGCAAAGGTACAAGAGTCTTCAGTGAAGCTGAAACTAACTGGGGAGATATGGATTGCTTTGGTCTTCCAAGAAAATGGAGCAGCTCTCAAATTTGGTGGGCACTGAGGGGAGGGAGGATGTTACAGGTTAAAGAGAGAGGAGTTGGCAGGAAGCCCAGATGTCAGGTCTCACAGAAGCTGCTGAGTGATGGGTTTGCATTGCATGTGGCTGTAGTGGGGATGAGACACTTTTGTTTTGAAGCAAAGCTTCAGGCACTTGATGGAGAAAGAGGTTTCAAGAAGCAGCTTCTCCTCAGGTTGGTGAAGAGGGAGTTGTGGATTGGCCTCGAAGTTTGAGATGATCCTGGAGAAGAACAACAGTTTAGTTACAGAAGGGAGCCACACTTATCAGATTTGAGCCAGATGTGTGACAAGCGACTAGACCAGCAGGATGTCCTCCAGTCCACAATGCTTATGCCTGAATAGTCAGGTTCATACCCTAATGTCTAATATGAAATGTGGCCTGTATTGGTGGGAGATTGTGAGTCCCCTAATGCAATGTCACAGCCAGTTCTATTCACAGTGCCCTTCATACCTTTTCACTTGGGGTTTTTAAGCTATCACTGTTGATCATCTCCTCCTCTCTCCAGTTCATTTGTTTGCATGATCCCGTGGATTCTGGAGAACGGTCCATGTTGACAGTTCCATGTGCCGCTGGTTTGTTGACCAGTCCTAGCTCTTGTCCTGAGACGAGCTTGAATAGAATTTCCAGCACAGAAACAGGCCATTCGGCCCAGCAGATCTGTGCATGTGTTTATGCTCCACATGCGCTGACCTGACTTCAACTAACCCTACCCTGATTCCATTCTCCATTGTATATTTATCCAGCTTCCCCTTCAATATATCTCTGTATTTCACCTCAACTACTCAGAGTTCCATATGCTCAACACTCTAGAAGCTCATTCTGACCATCCTGGTATTAAAACCACAGTTTAAGTTACTGTTCAATTGTTTGCAGTTCTGTTGGATTTAAGATGTATCCATTTTTGGCAGTCAGGAGGGAAGGTCTTGTCAGAAGTTTGTTTAAAGAACAGGATGAGAGAAATTGTTGTTTTCCTGTTTGAAAGGGCAGCACTTGCCCAGTGTGCACTCTGACTGTAAGAAATAATAAAAATCAGTTCACGCTGTAGAAATCAAATGTGAGAAATTGGAAAAGCTGTAATGTGTTAATTCTCGGGAGATGGGCATTGCTGGTGAAATTGGCATTTGCCCATTGCTTGAGTAATGGGTAATCTCTCCTTAAACCATATCCCTAAAGGTGCAGTTGAATACTTTTCTTAAGGAAGAGACAAAGGATGGTTGATATATGAATAGAGTTCCTTTTCTCAGTGGTAAAGTAGTGGGTGATTCATTTTAGCTTGGATATTCAGAATAACTTTATTTTCACTTGTGTTGTAACTCGTTTGATTTGGCTCTGCAATGGATGGATTTTTTAAATTTGTTTTTGAACTTCCATTATGTAGCACCTTTCACAAAGCACTTTACAGACAATGAAGTACATTTGAAGCCCCACCCCAGAGATTTTAGCACAAAATCCCGACTGACACATCACTGCAGCTCTCGGTGTGCTGCACTGTCAGAGGTGCTGGCATTTAGAAAACGTGTGGAACCGAGGCCCTGCCGGCCGCCCTCAGTAGATGTAAAACATGCCACTATCAAAAAACACTATTGAAAGAAGAGCTGAAGCATTCTCCCCAGTGTAAATTTGTTCCTCAACTAACATCACAAAAACAGATTGTCTGGTCATTTTCACACTGCTGTGTGTGGGATCTTGCTGTGTGCAAGTTGGCTGCCCAATTTCCTACAATACAACAGTGACTACACTTCACAAATGCTTAATTGGCTGTGAAGTATGTCAGGACATCCTGCAGCCAGGATAAGCGCTTTGTAACTAAGACCTCCTTAAATCCCTACTGCTTACGGTTTCTAGAACTAACTTGCACAGCTAATTGTCTTGGTTCTGGGTTTAAAATGAGCTCCTTGAGTGCATCATTACAACAGGACCTGAGAATATAAATGAGAGCAGGAGTCGGCCATTTTGCCCCCCCCCATCCCGAGCCTGCTCCGGCATTCAATAAGACCCTGGCTGATCTGATTGTGACCCATTTACTCCCCACCACCCCCCCCCCCCAACCCCCCACACACACCCATAACCCTCATCTCTCTGGTTGATTTAAAAAAATAACCTGTCTAACCCGGCCTTGAATCTATTCAAGGACCCAGCCTCCACAGCTCCCTGGGGAAAGAGAATTCCAAAGATTAACAGCCCTCCTGGGAGAAGAAATTTCTCCTCCTCCCCATCTTAAATGGGCAACCCCTTAGAAACTCTGCTCCCTAGTTCCAAACTCGTCCCAGGAGACAGCATCTACCAGGTTATAAAAGAATTGATCAGTAATGTGTTCAGTGGAACCCTGGGACACGGAGTTCAGATGTTTAGAGTCACAAGCCCTTTCTAATGAGCACTTTAATCTCAGAAAATGGTTCATCTTCAAGGACTAATAACATTCTGGAAGAATTTGAGTTTATCAGACCCTGCTCCTTAAAGGGTTAATTCAAAAAACTCCGATTGCTTTTCTTGGAGGAGATATCCATTTACAGGAAAAATAGTTTTAAAGAGGCTAGAAACCTCTTGACCTTGGTGGATTGTGTGCAAAAGGGGCTGCATGGTAGTTTGTGGCACTGGGGAGAAAAAAAATGCCTGAAAAACTGTTTAAAGGTTGGTTTGGTTTTGCTTTGAGGAGAAGAAGAAGGACCAGCTGCTTGAGAAAAGAAGACAGCAGCCTTTTTGCAGTCCAGAGCAAATCCATAGCCAGAAGTGAATATAAGCTGCCCCTAAGTCACTCCATGTGCTGGAATTTAGTGCCTGCAGGTGTTCCTTAAGTCTATCTGAAAAGCTGCGCAAAAGTCATCAATCGTTTTATAGATCAGCACTGAGACAGACACCAGCTGCATAATCCGGACAGCATTTCATACACTCCATCATTTTTCCTTTTCCCTTGAACTATTGACTTCCAACCTTTGGCATAATTCCTCTATTTTTGTTTGTGTGTGTGTGTGTGTGTGTGTGTGTGTTTGTGAGAGAGAGACACATTTAGGGTATATCGAAAGTGTAATTGGTATACTTTCATATTTCATGCTGTGTGTTAACAAGCTTTGCCTTTCTAGTTGACTGGTTTTATAATAAACTAATACGTTTGTTTACTGAAAGCCTGGCTAATGTCTCTCTTATTCTGGGTAACAGTGGTGAAGGTAAATAATTGGTCATGTTGGTGAGTGAATCAAACGTTAAAACTAATGTTGCGACCTGTGGGTCTAGATCACCTGTGCACTTCTTCCATCCAGATTGCATCAGCTTCCTGAAGGAGTGATGTAGCTCGGTGTGTGGTGTCAATGGAAACGCTTTTACCAATCATTCATAAGAGGGAAGCAATTTCTAACACACAAGCCTCCTGCTCTTCCCACCATCCCTTTATCCACCCACCCCCAACCTCCCTCCGCCACCCTAACCAACCATCACCCTCCAACAGACAGTACTTGGTAAATGCTATAAATTCAACAGGTTAAATAAAATCCCGAATGCTGTGGCAAGCTGGTATCTGAGGAGCGAGTAAGATTGACAGGACGAATCTAAAGATCCCATTTTATTGACCTTTCATCAGTGATTGACAGGACTTGTGAATGTGGGTTCCATGTGGATTTAGCAGGAATTTCTCACTGTAGTGTGGCCTCATTATAAAATGAGTTCTACTTGATAATTAGGACAAAACTTACACAGCGATGCATTGAACCTACAGCACAAAACAGCCCACTCAGCCCAAAGAGTCTACCTCGCCTTTATGCTCCTCCCACTCTGATCACCTCTGCCCCACTTCCATTCCTCATTGCTTTGTGTATGCATCAACCCTCCAGTTAAACACATCAGTTCTCTCTGCTTCAGCCACACCACGTAGCCCACATTCTCACCACACTGAGCAGAAGTTCTTCATTATTTATTTGCTCAGTTAGTGGCTAACTTGTAATTTTACCTTCTGAGCTCAACCATAAACAGAAAGACCTTTCCCCTGGGAACCTAAAAAACTCCCTTGTTATTGAAAAGTCAGGATTGGGTCTTTTAATTTTCCCCAAGAGGAAAAAGTCCCACCTTCCTGATAGCTGTACCCTCTCCATTCTGATCACCTTGGACATTTCCTCTGTGTTTTCTCCAGAACTTCCATATCTTTGTAAATACGGAGAGCAGATCTGGGTGTGTGCATTCGCCAATTGTAGATGTGCAGTTTCAATGCTGTTTACTTGACCTGGTGCACTCACACACACTCTCTCTCTCTCTCTCTCATGTTCTGACCATCAGCAAGTCTGTCAAATTGTAGCTGCACATTGACCTATTTGAGACTGGATGCAGTAACTGCTGATGTTAAATGCAGAGTGTGACTGTGTGAATCCAGTTAATGGATGTAGGAGAAGTTTCTGTACAGTGACTGGAAACAATAAAGTGCTTCCTCTTTTCTCCCCTGTATGATCTCAGGTTCACAATTTGGGAAAACGTGAGGCTTCCACGCACCCAAAATGGAATCTCGTGTTTTTTTTTTGGATATTTAAAGTTCTGTCTAGGTGTAGTTTGTGTGAGCATGTACCCTACTGTTGGCTTTTTATGCAATGAATGGCTAGGATCTGGAGTGCACTGCCTGAGAGTGTAGTAGTCGAGGCAGATTCAATCGTGGCTTTCAAAAGGGAATTGGCCAACTATCTTAAGAGAAAATTTGTAAGGCTACAAAGAAAAGGTGGGCGAATAGGATTGGGTGAGTCACTCTCGCAGAGAGCTGGCATCAACGTGAGGGGCTGTATGGCCTCTCCCTGTACTTGTGACCACTTTATGATTGTATTTCTGTTTTTTTTTACAGCAAACACTGGACCATATCCAATTTGTAAGGGCTGCCTACTTTGTTCCAAGGACAATGGGTGTCTTAGCTGCCAACAGAAATTATTCTTCTTCCTCCGGCGACAAGGGATGCGTCAGTATGGAGAGTGCCTGCACTCCTGCCCCTCAGGGTATTATGGTGTCCGTGCACCTGAAATGAACAGATGTGCAAGTAAGGTCCTACTTTTCTGTGTTTGACGCTGGGTCAGTGGGGGGAAGGATTTTTTTTCTTCCTGATTACTGTCCCTGTTTTATTTCTGCATGAAATCACTACAAAAAAAAAGGATCTTTTTTGTTCAAGAAGTGAAATAAGACGGATGTGAGAAGTCTGAAATAAAGGGTTAAAACTCAGTCAGCCGGGCTGCGTCCATGTGAGGAGGGAGGTTTCGGGTCAATGACGTTTGCGTTTGGAGTTTATCTTTATTCATTTGGAAACGTAATTGCAGCACAATTTAAAAAGCCCCAGTGATCGTTGAGCGAGGAAGTTAGTTTGAAAATTCAGATTTATTTTCCCCATTGAACTGCTTTAGTATTTTGATCAAAGATATTTTGGGAATCTTGATTTTGAGATGATGATGCTGCTATTTGTAGGAGCTTTGTGAAGTCACTTGCAAGTTATTTCTAATGAATGAAAGAAGGAAATATCTTTGTTCTGATGGGTGTAAGATGTGCTGTGTTTTTTATCCGTGTGATTTATGTTGGTGTTTAATCCATTTTGATATTTTCCAAGCAGCACAGTCCCCTTCAAAATTATACTGCAGTTAGTGTGCACCTTTCACTGTCAATGTGATCTCTTGGATTTCTCTCT
Organism: Carcharodon carcharias; assembly: GCF_017639515.1. NCBI lineage: Eukaryota > Metazoa > Chordata > Chondrichthyes > Lamniformes > Lamnidae > Carcharodon > Carcharodon carcharias. Next base: position 5,498,097 of record NC_054472.1, on the reverse strand, counting down.
CTCTCCGTGTTTGTGTCTCTCTCTCTCTCTCTCTCTCCGTGTTTGTGTGTGTCTCTCTCTCTCTCTCCGTGTTTGTGTCTCTCCCTCTCTCTCTCCGTGTTTGTGTCTCTCTCTCCGTGTTTGTGTCTCTCTGTGTCTCTCTCCGTGTTTGTGTCTCTCCCTCTCTCTCTCCGTGTTTGTGTCTCTCTGTCTCTCTCTCCGTGTTTGTGTGAATGTGTGTCTCTCTCTCTCTCTCTCTGTGTGTCTCTGTCTCTCTGTGTGTGTGTCTCTCTCTCTGTGTCGCTGTGTGTGTGTGTGTCTCTCTCTCTGTGTCGGTGTGTGTGTGTGTGTATGTGTCTCTCTGTGTCGCTGTGTGTGTGTGTGTGTCTCTCTCTCTGTGTCGCTGTGTGTGTGTGTGTCTCTCTCTCTGTGTCGCTGTGTGTGTGTGTGTGTATGTGTCTCTCTGTGTCGCTGTGTGTGTGTGTGTGTGTGTGTGTGTCTCTCTCTCTGTGTCGCTGTGTGTGTGTGTGTGTGTGTCTCTCTCTCTGTGTCGCTGTGTGTGTGTGTGTGTCTCACTCTCTGTGTCGCTGTGTGTGTGTGTGTGTGTCTCTCTGTGTCGCTGTGTGTGTGTGTGTCTCTCCCTGTGTCGCTGTGTGTGTGTGTGTGTGTGTGTGTGTCTCTCTCTCTGTGTCGCTGTGTGTGTGTGTGTGTGTGTGTGTGTGTCTCTCTCTGTGTCGCTGTGTGTGTGTGTGTGTGTGTGTGTGTCTCTCTCTCTCTGTGTCGCTGTGTGTGTGTGTGTGTGTGTGTCTCTCTCTCTGTGTCGCTGTGTGTGTGTGTGTGTGTGTCTCTCTCTCTCTGTGTCGCTGTGTGTGTGTGTGTGTGTGTCTCTCTCTCTGTGTCGCTGTGTGTGTGTGTGTGTCTCTCTCTCTGTGTCGCTGTGTGTGTGTGTGTGTGTGTCTCTGTGTCGCTGTGTGTGTGTGTGTCTCTCTCTCTCTGTGTCGCTGTGTGTGTGTCTCTCTCTCTGTGTTGCTGTGTGTGTGTGTGTCTCTCTCTCTGTGTCGCTGTGTGTGTGTGTGTCTCTCTCTGTCGCTGTGTGTGTGTGTGTGTCTCTCTCTGTGTCGCTGTGTGTGTGTGTGTGTGTCTCTCTCTGTGTCGCTGTGTGTGTGTGTGTGTGTCTCTCTCTCTGTGTCGGTGTGTGTGTGTGTGTGTGTGTGTGTGTGTCTCTCTCTCTGTGTCGCTGTGTGTGTGTGTGTGTGTGTGTGTGTGTCTCTCTCTCTGTGTCGCTGTGTGTGTATTTGTGTGTGTGTGTCTCTCTCTCTGTGTCGCTGTGTGTGTGTGTCTGCCACTCCCCCTTTCTCTCTCTCTCTCTCTGTGTCTCTCTCTCCGTGTGTGTGTGTGTCTCTCTCTCTCCCTCTCTCTCTCCCTCTCTCTGTATCTCTCTCTCTCTCTCTCTGTATCTCTCTCTCTCTCTCTGTGTCTCTGTGTATGTGTATCTCTATCTCTGTCTCTGTTCGTGTTGGGGGGGTAGGAGTGTGTGTGTGTGTGGGGGGGTCGGGGTGTGTGTGTGTGGGGGACGGGGTGTGTGTGTGTGGGGGAGTTGGGGTGTGTGTGGGGGGGGACGGGGTGTGTGTGTGGGGGATGGGGTGTGTGTGTGGGGGGGAGTTGGGGTGTGTGTGTGGGGGGGAGTTGGGGTGTGTGTGGGGGGGGGACGGGGTGTGTGTGTGGGGGGAGTTGGGGTGTGTGTGGGGGGGGGAGTTGGGGTGTGTGTGGGGGGGGGACGGGGTGTGTGTGGGGGGGAGTTGGGGTGTGTGTGGGGGGGGGAGTTGGGGTGTGTGTGTGTGGGGGGGGGTCGGAGTGTGTGTGTGTGTGGGGTGTCGGAGTGTGTGTGTGTGGGGGGTCGGAGTGTGTGTGTGTGGGGGGTCGGAGTGTGTGTGTGGGGGGTTGGAGTGTGTGTGTGGGGTGTCGGAGTGTGTGTGTGTGGGGGGTCGGAGTGTGTGTGTGGGGGTGTCGGAGTGTGTGTGTGGGGGTGTCGGAGTGTGTGTGTGGGGGGTCGGAGTGTGTGTGTGGGGGGTCGGAGTGTGTGTGTGTGTGGGGTGTCGGAGTGTGTGTGTGTGGGGGGGTCGGAGTGTGTGTGTGTGGGGGGTCGGAGTGTGTGTGTGTGTGGGGTGTCGGAGTGTGTGTGTGTGGGGGGTCGGAGTGTGTGTGTGGGGGGTCGGAGTGTGTGTGTGTGTGGGGTGTCGGAGTGTGTGTGTGTGGGGGTGTCGGAGTGTGTGTGTGGGGGGGTCGGAGTGTGTGTGTGTGTGTGGGGGGTCGGAGTGTGTGTGTGTGTGGGGTGTCGGAGTGTGTGTGTGTGGGGGGTCGGAGTGTGTGTGTGTGGGGGGTCGGAGTGTGTGTGTGGGGGGACGGGGTGTGTGTGTGTGGGGGGTCGGAGTGTGTGTGTGTGGGGGGTCGGAGTGTGTGTGTGGGGGGACGGGGTGTGTGTGTGTGGGGGGTCGGAGTGTGTGTGTGTGGGGTGTCGGAGTGTGTGTGTGTGGGGGGTCGGAGTGTGTGTGTGGGGGGACGGGGTGTGTGTGTGTGGGGGGTCGGAGTGTGTGTGTGTGGGGTGTCGGAGTGTGTGTGTGTGGGGGGACGGGGTGTGTGTGTGGGGGGTCGGAGTGTGTGTGTGGGGGTGTCGGAGTGTGTGTGTGTGTGGGGGTGTCGGAGTGTGTGTGTGTGGGGGGACGGGGTGTGTGTGTGTGGGGGGTTGGAGTGTGTGTGTGGGGGTGTCGGAGTGTGTGTGTGTGGGGTGTCGGAGTGTGTGTGTGTGTGGGGGGTCGGAGTGTGTGTGTGTGTGGGGGGTCGGAGTGTGTGTGTGTGTGGGGGGTCGGAGTGTGTGTGTGTGTGGGGGTGTCGGAGTGTGTGTGTGTGTGGGGGTGTCGGAGTGTGTGTGTGTGTGGGGGGTCGGAGTGTGTGTGGGGGGGGGGTCGGAGTGTGTGTGTGTGTGGGGGGTCGGAGTGTGTGTGTGTGGGGGTGTCGGAGTGTGTGTGTGGGGGGTCGGAGTGTGTGTGTGGGGGTGTCGGAGTGTGTGTGTGGGGGTGTCGGAGTGTGTGTGTGTGGGGGGTCGGAGTGTGTGTGTGTGGGGGTGTCGGAGTGTGTGTGTGTGTGTGGGGTGTCGGAGTGTGTGTGTGTGTGGGGGTGTCGGAGTGTGTGTGTGTGTGGGGGGTCGGAGTGTGTGTGTGTGTGGGGGTGTCGGAGTGTGTGTGTGTGTGGGGGTGTCGGAGTGTGTGTGTGGGGGGTCGGAGTGTGTGTGTGTGGGGGGTCGGAGTGTGTGTGTGTGTGGGGGTGTCGGAGTGTGTGTGTGTGGGGGTGTCGGAGTGTGTGTGTGGGGTGTCGGAGTGTGTGTGTGTGTGGGGGTGTCGGAGTGTGTGTGTGTGGGGGGGTCGGAGTGTGTGTGTGTGGGGGTGTCGGAGTGTGTGTGTGGGGGGTCGGAGTGTGTGTGTGGGGGTGTCGGAGTGTGTGTGTGTGGGGGGTCGGAGTGTGTGTGTGGGGGTGTAGGAGTGTGTGTGTGTGGGGGGGGTCGGAGTGTGTGTGTGTGTGTGTGTGTGGGGGTGTCGGAGTGTGTGTGTGTGCGGGGGGGGTCGGAGTGTGTGTGTGTGGGGGGGGTCGGAGTGTGTGTGTGTGGGGGGGGGGTCGGAGTGTGTGTATGTGGGGGGGGGGTCGGAGTGTGTATGTGGGGGGGGGGGTCGGAGTGTGTGTGTGTGGGGGGGTCGGATTGTGTGTGTGGGGGGTCGGAGTGTGTGTGTGGGGGGGTCGGAGTGTGTGTGTGTGGGGGAGTTGGGGTGTGTGTGGGGGGGGTGTGTGTGTGTGGGGGAGTTGGGGTGTGTGTGGGGGGGGACGGGGTGTGTGTGTGGGGGGGGTGTGTGTGTGTGGGGGAGTTGGGGTGTGTGTGGGGGGGGACGGGGTGTGTGTGTGTGTGTGGGGGTGTCGGAGTGTGTGTGTGGGGGGTCGGAGTGTGTGTGTGGGGTGTCGGAGTGTGTGTGTGTGGGGGTGTCGGAGTGTGTGTGTGTGGGGGTGTCGGAGTGTGTGTGTGTGGGGGTGTCGGAGTGTGTGTGTGTGGGGGTGTCGGAGTGTGTGTGTGTGGGGGTGTCGGAGTGTGTGTGTGTGTGGGGGGTCGGAGTGTGTGTGTGGGGGGTCGGAGTGTGTGTGTGGGGGTGTCGGAGTGTGTGTGTGTGTGGGGGTGTCGGAGTGTGTGTGTGTGGGGGTGTCGAGTGTGTGTGGGGGGTCGGAGTGTGTGTGTGTGGGGGGGGTCGGAGTGTGTGTGTGTGTGGGGTGTCGGAGTGTGTGTGTGTGGGGGGCGGTATGTGTGTGTGTGGGGGGTCGGAGTGTGTGTGTGGGGGTTGGAGTGTGTGTGTGTGGTGTGGAGTGGTGTCGGAGTGTGTGTGTGTGGGGGGTCGGAGTGTGTGTGTGGGGGGGTCGGAGTGTGTGTGTGTGGGGGGTCGGAGTGTGTGTTGGGGGGGGGGGTCGGAGTGTGTGTGTGTGTGTGGGGTGTCGGAGTGTGTGTGTGTGGGGGGTCGGAGTGTGTGTTGTGGGGGACGGGGTGTGTGTGTGTGGGGGGTCGGAGTGTGTGTGTGGGGGTGTCGGAGTGTGTGTGTGTGGGGGGACGGGGTGTGTGTGTGTGGGGGGTCGGAGTGTGTGTGTGGGGGTGTCGGAGTGTGTGTGTGTGGGGGGTCGGAGTGTGTGTGTGTGGGGTGTCGGAGTGTGTGTGTGTGTGGGGGTGTCGGAGTGTGTGTGTGTGTGGGGGGTCGGAGTGTGTGTGTGTGTGGGGGTGTCGGAGTGTGTGTGTGTGTGTGGGGTGTCGGAGTGTGTGTGTGGGGGGGTCGGAGTGTGGTGTGTGTGGGGGGTCGGTGTGTGTGTGTGTGGGGGTGTCGGAGTGTGTGTGTGTGGGGGGTGTCGGATGTGTGTGTGTGGGGTGTGTCGGTGTGTGTGTGTGTGGGGTGTCGGAGTGTGTGTGTGTGGGGGTGTCGGAGTGTGTGTGTGTGTGGGGTGTCGGAGTGTGTGTGTGGGGGTGTCGGAGTGTGTGTGTGGGGGTGTCGGAGTGTGTGTGTGTGGGGGTGTCGGA